>NC_084793.1:74090794-74392241 GCF_963169125.1 Humulus lupulus
TTCTGGCCTTCCATGGTCTCAGGCTGTCAAGCACCCTAAGGTCCCAAGCCCCTACCCCCAGCAAGCGAAGCTGTCGTGCCCCAGGAGATGGGAACCCTGATAACAAGCTGAGGTACGTGGCTTGGAGTCAAGAGCACATGAGGGCAGGAGCGCTACTGCCTTTGAATTCATTCTTCAAGGACTTCACGGACTTTGTCGGGCTGGCTCCATTCCAGCTTAACACCAATTCTTACAGGGTTCTGTCTGCCCTGAGGTCGTTATACCACGAGTTGAAGTGGGAAGGACCTTCACCACAGGAGATTTTGTATCTCTTCTATCTGAAAAGCAATCCCTCTCGAGCTCGGGGAGGAGACGGCTTCTACTATCTTTCGAGCTACCCCAAAGAGAAAAAGGTGTTTGAGGACCTTCCTAATCATCCACCTGACTTCAAGAAGGCCTTCTTCTGGACAGATGGCCTGTCCCCGTCTCGATATTACTCATTCAGACGGATCCGTAAGTATCCCAACCTTCTTTATCTCTGTGCTCGGAATTTTGTTTGTAGGTTCCTACTTAGTTGAAATGTGTCTTATTTTCCAGCCAACTTTCATCGTCCTACTCTTGACGACGCGATGAAGGAGCATAGAGAGACTCTGCTCCAACTCCCTTATGGCAGGAGGTCTCTCTCATATCTCTTGCATGAGAGTAAGCTCCGAGCTTGCGGGCTTTTGGGAGATGGCCAGTCCACCTCGGATTGGTCCAATAAAAAGTACCACCTCTGGGAGCTCGTGCCACTGCCAACTGGCATCCTCCCTCTGAGGAGAGAGGTGAGGCCCCCGCCTCCGGTTCGCCGGCGGAGCCCGCAGTCGGGGAACGATGCCAACGACGAAGCTTCGAGCTCAGGCTCGGGTGATCAAGGTACAGTCATCCTTAGCTCAAAATTTTGGTCCCCCACCTTATTAAAACACAAACCCGATAGGTTAGTTTTATGCCCGGATTATAGGGACCACTTCTATATATGGACTTGGGTAGATGACCGAGTTCATAGGTTTGATAGTTGGCTCAGGAAGTATGACATTATGTACAGTCTGAACGAGGTGTGGGACGGGATAGCCGTCCAATATGGGACCAATGACTATAGGGACCTTTCGAGGTTGACGTCCACCTATAGGGAAGGTACTCCCCCCGTCTCTTCTGAAGATGGGGGAATTTCATGGTCTCTGAGTTCGAGCTCGGAGGAGAGTTCCAGTTAGGTTTCTTCTTTCATTACTTTGTATATCTACGCGATGCTGAATCACTTTATAGACTTTTCTTTTTGTTATGACTCACATTGTGGCGTGATTTTGTAGGCAAGATGGATTCCGACCTTGACAACATCCTCGAGAGTGGCGGTGCCAAGAGGAGCAAGCGTCCCAGGGGGTCGCGAAAGGTTGACCGGCCTGCCAAGGTCCTCAAGAGGACCGAAAAAACACCTCCTCCCCCGGCTCTGCCTGTCACGAGCTCCATGGTGGTGCCGACTTCACAGGTCGGTGCCTCCATTATGGCCAAGCCCCAACCTCCTGTGGTGGTCCACCCGAAACTTGGTCCACCTCCCAGAAAGCCTTCTGCTTCTTGAACTCACAAGTTGTCAGTTTCTACTCACGTTGAGGAGTATGTAATTGACAATGCGGCTGGATCCCATGGGTCTATGCTGGGCTCGGACGTTATGTCCCGAATCGGCCAGAGCTTTAACAGTTTCGACGCTCCTCAATGGCAATTTTTGAACAACGCCCGAGACTGCACCGCCCTCTACGAGAAGAGTATCGAGCTTGCCGCCGCGGTAACTTTTCTTCTACTTCTTAGTTATATTTATAGACAGTCCTGGTGTTAATAACGATTTTTTCTTTTGTCAGACTCTTGCTGTTACTGCCCAGCTCAACTATAAGTTGAACCACGAGATCCTTTCGAGCAAGTCTTATGCTCAGGAGGCGAAGGATCTTCAACTCAAAGCAAGTGATGACCTGAGGGCAGCAAATGCAAAGCTTGAGGCAGGAGCCAAGGAGCTTAAGGCTAAGGCATCCGAGCTTGAGAAGTTGAATGCTAGGCTCGTGGAGCTTAAGAAGGAGAATGCCAAGCTCGCAGAGCTCGAGAAGGAGAATACCCGACTTCAGGAGGCTAATAAAAAGCTTGAAGAAGACAAGGCCGCCACTTTTGATATAATTGAGGGTGAAAAGGCTCGCCTCCTTGCTGAGTATAAAGAGAAGAAGGACCAGGCAGTTGACTTGGCCATGTACAGAATGTGGGCCAATAACGAAGACCTCGATACCAGCTTCCTAGGTCCTCATGAGGCGAAGCTTCTGGATAAGTGGAATGCTCGACTTGAGGCGGAAGAGGCTGCTCGGGAGGCCGCCTCCGAGGGTGCTCAGAAGGATAGTCATGCTATTCATCCTGAGGGGTCCAGTGCTATTGATGCTGAGAAGGCCAAGGAGACTGCTCCTTCTTGAATCTGATCTCAGGGAAATCTTATCTTGGGGCTGCGTCCTCTTATTTTTGTAATTACTTTAATTTATGCCCGTAGGGCTGATACAATTTCTTTTCATATTAATATATATGCTTTACATTTCTTGGTTCGAAATATTTTGCACATTTTATATTACTGAATCGTTTATGTTTATTTATTCATACAAACATAGTTTGGATTTAGGCTCGAGACTCAACGCATTCATGCATCGTTTGCTCGAATTATCCGCTTCCGATCTCGTTATTTATCAAGGTCGGATATTACTTTAACCATGAACCCGACAGTACTTGTATGGTGTGTAATACAAACGGTTTAGTTATATCTTATTGCTTAGTTACTTTTTCTCGTCCTCGGTTATTTCTCCGAGGTTATGAGTTTGAAACTATTTTTCCTTAAGATATTCCAGCCTCGATCTCGACTTATCTCGAAGTAGGTTTAGGTTCCAACTTATCGTCGATTAGTTTTAGCTGGTTTGCTCCAAACCTTTTAAGGTTGTGATTGGTTTGTAATCCATTCACTTGTATGTTTTTAATAATTCAGTTATATCCAAATTATCTTAGCTCGCGCATTTGGTTACATCCAAACACTTGTACGTACGTTTTTAACAGCTTGAATATATCTAAACCGACCCAACTGGCGCATTTGGTTAGTATTTCGTGTATGTTATTTTATTTTTCAAGCTGATGATATATATACCAATGATGCCCCCTTAATATCCTATGAGTGTGACCATAGGTTATTAAATTAAGAGAGATTGCAAAAATGAAGAGAAATATAACATATCAAACGAAATAGATCTTTATTTGATGGAATCCAAAAGTAAACAAAATAGTACAGATAAACAATCATGGTTACAGGCAACACTTTTCCTATACTATTGGTAGTAAGGTCTTAGGTGTTCGCCATTCCATGCTCGTGGTACCAGGCTCCCATCCAATCTTGCTAGTTTGTAAACACTGGGCTGGATGACTGACTCAATCTGGTATGGTCCTTCCCAATTTGGCCCAAGCACACCAGCTGCTGGGTCTCGTGTTGCCAAAAATACACGTCTCAACACCAGGTCACCCACACCGAACTTTCGATCTCGAACCCTCTTGTTGAAGTACCTGGTAGCTCGTTGCTGGTAGGCAGCGTTCCTCAGCTGAGCTTCGTTTCTCTTTTCTTCAATCAAGTCTAAGGTTTCTTCGAGCTGAGTGTGGTTCGAGTTTTGGTCGTAAATGTGAGTTCGTATTGTTGGGATTTCGACCTCAATGGGCAGCATAGCTTCGCAACTGTATGCTAGCGAGATCGGGGTATTTCCCATTGATGTTCGAGCTGTAGTCTTATATCCCCATAGGACTTGGGGCAATTCTTCGGGCCATCGTCCTTTCGCTTCCTCCAACTTTTTCTTTAGTGAACTCTTGAGAGTTTTGTATACAGCCTCGACCTGGCCATTCGCCTGAGGATGAGCTACTGACGAAAAACTCTTTATTATTCCATTCTTTTCACAAAAGTTGGTAAACAAGTCGCTATCGAACTAGGTTCCGTTGTCGGATACAATTTTCCTCAGCATCCCATATTGGCATACGATGTTTTTTACTACGAAGTCAAGGACCTTTTTGGAAGTTATTGTTGCCAACGGTTCAGCCTCCACCCACTTCGTGAAGTAATCCACAGCAACGACAGCATATTTCACACCGCCCTTGCCAGTTGGGAGAGAGCCTATGAGGTCGATTCCCCATACCGCGAATGGCCATGGGGAAGTCAACATGGTCAGCTCGGATGGTGGAGCTTAAGGAATCGTGGTGAATCTCTGGCATTTGTCGCATTTCTTCACGTATTCGAAAGAATCCGATTTAATGGTAGGCTAGAAATACCCTTGGCGTATGATTTTCTTGGATAGGCTATGCCCCCCGGTGTGATCTCCGCAGAACCCTTCATGAATTTCTTCAATGATCTTCTTAGCTTCGGGTGGAGTTACACACCGAAGTAATGGCATGGAATACCCCATTCTGTACAGCTTTCCGTCCAAAATGGTGTAACGGGGAAGTTGATACATTAACTTTCGAGCCTGGTTCCGATCTTTTGGAAGGACTCTGATCTCGAGATATTCAACTATCGGGGTCATCCAGGTAGGCTCGGACTCAATCATACACACGTCTTCCTCCTCTGGCTCGTTAATGCTAGGTGCCGAGAGGTGTTCTATGGGCACAACGTTTAGTTCATCATTCTCAGCGGAGGTGGCGAGCCGAGCTAAGGCATCTGCATTTGAATTCCGTTCTCGGGGAACCTGTTCGATTGCATAAAATTCAAAATGTTCCAATGCAGACTTTTCCTTCTCTAAATAAGCTGCCATCCTCGTGCCACGAGCCTGGTATTCTCCCAAGATTTGATTAACCACGAGCTGAGAGTCGCTGTAGCAATGTATTGCTTTGGCTTTGAGCTCTTTGGCTATACGAAGTCCCGCCAGTAAAGCCTATTATTCGACCTCATTATTCGACGCCTTGAAGTCAAATCTTAAGGCGGAATGAAATCTGCTCCCTACGGGGGTAACCAAAATGATCCCTGCCCCCGATCCATTTTCATTAGATGAGCCATCGACGTAAAGTTTCCACAGCTCGTGGGCCGAGGTTATAACTTCATCATTAGTCATACCAGTACATTCCACTATAAAGTCTGCCAATGCCTGTGCCCTAATGGTCGTCCTCGGGTGATAGATGATCTCGAACTATCCGAGTTCAATCGCCCATTTAAGAAGTCGACCTGAAGCCTCTGATTTAGATAGGACTTGCCTAAGTGGTTGATCAGTCAACACATGGATGGGGTGCACCTGAAAGTAGGGTCGAAGTTTACGAGATGAATGAATTAAGCTGAGAGCCAGCCTCTCCATCAAGGGGTATCTCGACTCTGCCCCCAGTAACCTTTTGCTGATGTAATAAACGGGTCTTTGTACCTTCTCTTCTTCTCGCACGAGCACTGCACTTATCGTGTGTTCGGTGGTGGAAAGGTATAGGTACAGTACTTCTCCCGTAACAGGTTTTGATAAGATGGGGGGTTCTGCGAGGTGCTTTTTAAGCTCCTGGAAAGCCAGCTCGCACTCCTCCGTCCATTCAAATTTCTTACCTCCCCTCAAAAGGTTGAAAAACGGAAGACAACGGTTCGTAGATTTTGAAATGAACCTACTTAGGGCCGCCATCCTGCCGGTCAAACTTTGGACATCCTTGTGTCTTCGAGGTGAGGGCATGTCAATCAGGGCCTGGATCTTGTCGGGGTTGGCTTCGATTCCACGAGCGTTCACGATAAAGCCCAGGAATTTTCCCGAAGATACTCCGAAAGTGCACTTCTGAGGATTTAGTTTCATGTTATACTTTCGGAGCACGCCAAAGCACTCTTCGAGGTCATCAACATGGTTATTGTTAAGTTGAGACTTGACAAGCATGTCGTCAACATAAACTTCCATGTTGTTCCCTATCTGTTTTGAAAACATCATGTTCACGAGCTGCTGGTACGTGGCCCCAGCATTTTTGAGCCCGAATGGCATGACATTATAGCAGTATAGCCCCTTATCCGTTATGAAGCTCGTATGTTCCTGGTCGGGGGCAGGCATGGGAATCTGGTTATATCCAGAATAGGCATCCATGAACGACATCAAGCCATGCCCCGTCGTGGCATCCACGAGCTGGTCAATCCTTGGTAATGGAAAACAGTCTTTCGGGCAAGCTTTGTTGAGGTCCGAATATTCAATACAGGTCTGCCACGTCCCATTAGGTTTTGGGACCAACACCAGATTGGCTACCCAGTTAGGGTAAAAGGCATCCCTAATGAATCGGTTTGCTTTTAACCTGTCAACCTCCTCCTTCAGTGCCTTCTTTCTGTCGTCATCCAGCTGTCTTCGCTTTTGTTGCTTCGGAGGGAAGCTTTTGTCTATATTTAGCATGTGGCTTGCTATATTCAGACTTATCCCTACCATGTCCGAATGTGACCATGCGAAGACATCCTGGTTTTTCTTTAAAAAGCAAATTAGTTGTTATTTTGTCTCTTCCTGGAGGTACTTTCCAACCTTTACCTTTTTCAAGGGATCGGTTTCCTCGAGCTGAATTTCTTCGAGCTCTTCTAAGGGTTCGAGGTCAGCTTTCTCCTCAACCCTTGGATCGATCTCTTCATCAATCTCTAAGACCGTCCCGTCTTTACTTTGAATAATGACAAGTGCTTGTGCGCTCGTCTGTTTCTTTCCTCTTAAGGAAATGTTGTAGCATTCCCTCCCAGCTAACTGATCTCCCTTCAATGTCCTGACGCCGCTAGGGGTCGGGAACTTAATGGCCAGATGCCTTACTGATGAGACTGCCCCCAGCCCAACCAGGGCGGGTCTCCCGAGCAGCACATTGTAGGCTGAAGGTAGATCCACTACCACGAACTCCATCATCTTGGTTGTTGAGACCGGGTAGTCTCCCAAGGTTACGGGGAGCTCGATGGATCCCATGCAGGTGGTCCCTTCTCCTGAAAAGCCGTATAAAGTAGTTGCACATGCTTTCAGGTCGTGAAGGGAGAACCCCATCTTTTCGAGGGTTGCTCTATAGAGAATGTTAACTGAGCTCCCATTGTCTATGAGAACTCGGTGGACCCTTTTATTTTCCAGCTGGAGAGTGATGACCAGCGGATCATGGTGAGGAAACTGAACATGGGACGCGTCTTCCTCAGTGAAGGTTATTGGTTGGGATTCAATCCTCTGACTTTTTGGAGCTCTAGGTTCGGGTTCATAGGGAGACCCGTCCCCAGTCTTCAGCTCGTTAACGTATCTCTTTTGGGAATTTCTGCCCATGCCTGCGGGATGAGGCCCTCCCGAGATGGTTATCACGTCTTCCCCATCTATCGGCGGAGGCCTATCCTCTTCCCTGGCTCGAGAATTATTGTTTTGTGTGGGCTGCAACGCGGCTGCTCTCTGGCTCGCGGTTGCTTGATTAGTACTCTGGTTCTTGACATATTGTCTGAAGTAACCCCTCGAGATCAATCCTTCGATCTCATCTTTCAGCTGTCGACATTCATCGGTAGTATGCCCGGTGTCTCTGTGAAATCGGAAATACTTGCTGGAGTCCCTCTTGGACTTCTGATTTCTCATTGGGTCCGGGCGCCTAAAAGGGACCTCGTTTTCATTAGCTAGGTATATGTTTTCCCGAGACTCGTTTAGCTCGGTGTACACTTTGTACACGGAGAAATATCTCTCCCCCTTCTTTTTCTTTCCTCCTTCGGCCTCGGGGTTACTCCCTTCGTTCTTTTTTCTCTTAGAAGGGTTTTCCGCAGCAAGCTTTGAAGCTGGTGGGTCCGCCGAGGTTGAGGCAGAGTTTACGTTTATCGTTGTAGTTGCGGGCTGGGAAGTCACATTAAGTGTCGACCTCGCTTCCTCTACATTGACAAACCTCTGTGCCCGCTTGTTAAACTCGGTTAGAGACCTCACAGGTTTCCTCTGCATGTCGCCCAGAGAGCACTCCCTGGCATAACTCTAGCTTGGACAGCCATTAGGTGACCACTGTCATCCACGTTCCGAGCTCGGGCAACTTCCAGATTGAACCTTGTAAGGTAACTTTTCAATGTTTCTCCTGGCTGCTGCCGAACGTTAGTCAGGGTTGACGCCTCAGGTCTAACCCCCATCATGGCTCTGAACTGCTTCTTGATGTCTTTAGACAGCTGTTCCCATGAAGTTATTGAGTGTCTTTTATATTTTTCGAACCAGCTCTTGGCTGGTCCTGTCAATGATACTGGAAATAACATGCATCTGAGCTTGTAACCCACGTTGCTTGCTCTCATTATGGTGTTGAACGTACTTAAATGGTTGTATGGGTCGGACTTTCCCTCAAACGTTGGGACGTGAGGGATCCGAAATCCTTGGGGAAATGGAGTGTTAGAAATATGGGGAGCAAACAGTTCAAGCTTCTCATCAGAATCTTCATATCGATCCCGACCTTGCTCGTCTTTCAAAAGCCTAAAGGCCTTTTCCAACTGATCAATTCTTTCCTAGACTGGGTCCGTGAGGGGTACTGTCTGGAATCGGTTGTCGTCGATCACAATTCCAGGTTCGCGCCTCCGTAGGGGGTCTTTACGCCTATTCAAGTGATCCCTCAGGTCCAGGTTTATCGGGTTAACATTACCCCGACTTTGATTCAAGTGTTCTCGTAGGTCGGAGCGATTCCTGCGGCTCCCAATATTCTTTCGACCTCGATCGTGCATGCTGACCGATCTGGTATCTCCAGAGACGTCACTTGTAAAACTTGTCGCATGGTTATTTCGAGATGGGTCTTTTCCATGCCACCTCATTTCTGCCGTGCGAGACCAAGATGTTTGACTTCTTTTAGATAGGGCACCTCTCCGCTCCTGGAAAGCTTCCCTGTTTCCTTGTCTCCTCTCCGCACGCCTTTCGGCCTGATCTCGAACTAGTTGAGCATTCCTGCGAGGAGGTGAAGGTTATCTTATAGGCGATGGAGGGAACCGTATGGGTGACGGTGGCTGCCACCCACTTCGCGCCCTAGATGGTCCAGAGTTTGCCTGAGATGGGTTAGTTGCATTCAATGCGCTCCCAGGGACTTGAGTCTGAGCCTCTGCAGGGGCTCGGTTGTTCTCAGTTCTCGCAGGTACTTCCACAGGTGGATTAATCGGGGCCCTAGCCTGGGTACTTCTCTGGGGCCTAGGGGGAGCGGATGGCTCTGCTGGTGCCGGAGGTTGTGCCGGCCTTCTTGTGGCAGCATTCTTTCGTGGACGCCCACGAGGCCTGCGGGGAGGAACATGCACGTCCCTAGGAGGAGGAGCTTGGTTTTCACGCGGAGGCGGGGGCTGAGCCACCTGCGCCTCTGCGGCTATCCTCGCTAACTCCTCAATCCGCTTGTTGGCTTCTGCCAACTGCTATTTCAGCTACCGGTTCTGAAGTTCCACGATGGGAACATATCACTCAGGATTGTAATACATATCCTCATCTCTTGGTGGAGCAGGTGGTCCCCGAGAATCAGAGGATCCGCTTCTCTCTTCGACATCTGGATTTTCCATCGGCTGTTTCCCAGGACGTCTTGGATAATTTTCTTCAAGAACATTCTGATTATTAGCGGCCATAACTTGTTCAGGGACTGAATGCTTAAGGCTCTCAATGAAAGCACCAAACTGTTGACGCCGTTTTTCGTCAACAGTGAAATAAGAGCACGAAAACAATAATTGGTTATGGCCAATGGAAATAAACTGATAACACAAATGGGATTTTTTACGTGCTTCAGCAGTTAACTCTGCCTAGTCCACGAGTCTTTGTTATTAAACATAAGATGATTTCTGGAAATTCTTTAAGAATGAATTCTCCAGAGTTTCTCTCAAGATCACAAAAATTCCGTCTTTTACAATGGTGCATGACCTCTCTATTTATAGAGAGGATTTCAGAATACTATCCCACATATTTCGGGAAGTTATTCTGTATATACAAATAAATTTAATGGCATTCAAAGCCTGTAATCCTATATACAAGGAAACGTCCCCTGAAGATCAGGGGGCGTATAACTGAACAATTAATATCCCTTGATTATAGGGGATTTATAGCAATCAATGTAGACCGCGTTGTTGGGGTTTTATGCCCTAATTAAAACACAAATTCTTTGTAATCTCATTTTATTATCAATAAAAGAATAGAAATCATTTTTTGACTTGCTCAATCACTTTGCTCACATGTTTTATTTTCATGATTATTTGTTTAATATAAACTTCTATTAAATCCCGAGCATATAGCTAATCTTATTTATAGTGACGTAATCACAGTGGAATATAAATATGATTATATGTTCAAAATAAGTTAGTCCTAAGATTAGTCAGTGCACTGGATTTACACTGACTTGCCAATCTACGATATGATCTACTTACACATTACAGTGTTATGTTCTTTCCAGAACATTAGCAAAGTAGATAAGATCGGATGTATTTGTTACATCGGACAGGACCGATATTGACAGTTGATAAGATAAGTAAACATACTGCTATTATCTATTCTAGTCATATCATATAGTTGACCATAGGTCAATTCAATCTCAATTCTGAGTGGTTAGTATTCTAACTGATTGTATTATTTGAGTTCTTTGACTTGTTCATTACCAGCTTACCCTACGGACTAGCCCATACTTACATCTTGGGAACTCGGTAGTATAATTGAGTGGGAGTGTTAATCATAGATATGAACATCTATAGCTTCTGATGAAGAAGTGAAATGATGGTTTCCTTTTAGTTTGGTTCAAGGTGTTAAATTATAGAGATCTCATTTCAGTAATTAAATTAGTTTACTGAAATATCATTTACAAGGAACTAAGTGTTTTAAGGATAAAATACAATGAGGGGTAAAACGGTATTTTAGTCCTATCTCATTGTAGATCGTCTATAGAGGATTGAGTGACAATTATGGTTGTAACAATGGATAATTAATAGCGTATCTATATTTGTTATAGAGCGTTCTATGAATTCAAGAGTGCAATTCCGAGTCTATAGTGGAGTCACAAGGAATTAATAAGTTAGTAAATTTATTTGTTAGATTTATGATAACTTATTGGAGCTTGATTTCATAGGCCCATGGTCCCCATTGTACCTTGGATAAAATCATCTAGATAGTCTCAATTAATTTATTTAATCATCAATTAGAATTATCAAAGTTGACCAGGTCAATTTTGGATAATTTCACAGAGTTGTGTAATTTTGAGAAGAAAAGAGAAATTATGGCAGATTTATTAATTAAGATAAATTTGTATCTAAATTAATAAATAAGTTTAAATCAAGGTTCAAATTATAAATAATTAATTTGATAAAGGATTTAAATAATTATTTAATTAATTAAATCAATAGAAAATAATACAGGCCTTGATTTTAAGTCCAATGGGCTTATAATCAAATGGGAAATTTCACGGGCCTATAGCCCATGATAATTTCGACCTAGGGCTTCAAAATGGCTATTATTTTATTGATTTTTTTAATTAAATTAAATGGCCTAATTGAGTCTATAAAAGGAGTGCTTAGAGAGAAGTCAAAATAAGAAGTTTGATAAGTCACAAGTCAGATTTTCTGATAGTTTTATATTCTCTCTAAACACAAGTCCTTTTCTAAGACACTTTGTTATTTTCTCTTCTTCTCTCTATATCTATCCCATGCGTTGAGAATTGTCCACACTAGTCTAGGTGGTTCTAAGGATACATTGGAAGATTGTGAAGAAAATAGAAGATAGGTTCAGTTTCTTGATAATACTCTGAGGATACAAGAGTTAGAGAAACTAAAGGAAGGACTCTTTAATTCCGCTGCGTATACTGTAAGTATTTTATTATTTGTTTCTCTTTGAATTCAATTTTAGAAACATGTTTTAGGCTATCTCGTATTAATTTGTTTAATATTAGATATACATGAAAATAAATAAAGATCCTGTATAAGCTTTTCCAACACGCGTCTCTCATTGATGACTCACTAAGATATTCAAAGTTATTATCTTATATCGCCAAGGCCCCATTCACCCAGGTCTCTTATTGACTTTCGAGCTATAGCATCTTCCTGAGATCACATGACTTCGAGCTCATACGTGTGTCAGGCTCGGAGCCCTGATCCGAGGTCATCCCGAGAATAGACGTATTTCGGGGTCTGTCTTTCGAGCTTGTGAGGATCTCGAGGCTACCATCTTCGAAGTCGTCTCTGCTTCGCAGGCTCGATGCCTAGGCTTCGGACATGTTCCAGACATTACGAGTCCATTCATTACGAATCCAGCTTTCGAGGTCACAATTCTTATGGCTCGAAATCTGGGTGTAACAATAAGGATTTTGATGGAAGAATTAGGTGTCCGTGTGTCAAATGCATAAATAATAGGCTTGAAATTTTACCTGTTGTCGAAGCACATGTATTTGATAGGGAATTTTATCAAGGTTATGAGAGGTGGATTTATCATGGGGAAGCGGAACTAGATGTTGTTGATGATGAAGTCGACGAGATGATTCCCATAGTGGAGGACTTCCTCTTACCGACAACTGAGCAAGTAGACAATAATTACAGCGCAAGTCAGTATTACAACGAGTTATTTGAGGAGATTGAAGCTGAGTTGTATCCTGGATGTGATTGGATTTCTTCTCTTAACTTCGTAGCTAAGCTATTACATTTGAAAGTTAGAGGGAAGATTCCTAACAACATATTCGATGAATTATTGAAGTTGTTAAAGCTTTCCTTTCCGGAGGAAAATAAAATTCCATCAACGTACTACGAGACCAAAAAAGAGATTGAATAAATTAGGGTTGGGATACGAGTCGATTCATGTGTGCCAATATGATTGCTGTTTATTTTACAAAGAGCATGCAAACAAAGAGGAATGTCCAGTTTGCGGAACTAGTCAATGGGTTACTTTTGATAAAACTAATGGAAAAAAGGTGCCGCATAAGGTGATGTGTTACTTTCCATTGACACCCTGGTTGAAAAGACTATACAGCTCAAGGCTTACAGCGAAGGACATGCTATGGCACCACACTGGGAAATCGAAAGATGATGGAGTGATGCGACACCCGGTGGATGGGACAGCATGGAAGAACTTCGACGTCAATCATCCTGCTTTTGCAACTGATCCTAGGAATGTTCGTTTAGGCTTAGCTGCTGATGGATTTAATCCATTTGGCAACATGAACCTAGCATACAACATGTGGCATGTGGTGTTGGTGAACTATAATCTTCCACCTTGGTTATGTATGAAAGACAATAATTTGATGATGACCATCCTTATTCCCGGTCCAAAATCATCGGGTAAGGACATAGATATATTTCTAAGACTATTGGTGGATGAGTTGAAGGAGTTGTGGGCTAACGGAGTTGTTACGAGAGATAGTACGACCAACACTATGTTCAAGCTACGCGCAACCCTTTTATGGACAGTCAATGATTTTCCAACTCGAAGTAGTTTTTCTGGATGGAGTGGTCAGGGATACAAAGCTTGTCCCACATGTAATGAAGACACATCTTCCATTCGAGTGATCGGTAAGACATCTTATGTTGGTCACAGAAGATTCTTGCCCAGTACACATCAAATGAGAAGGGATACTGAGTTCGATGACCAAATTGAGAGAAGACGTCCTCTGAAACGATTTACTTGTGAGGAAATATTAGAACAAGTGAACAACCTTCCACCCCAAGTTCCTGGAAAACACTTGCAGTTTGGAGGTGTGAAACGTAGAAGAGTTGCGGAAGACAGAAATTGGAGGAAAAAAAGCATCTTCTACGAGCTTGATTATTGGTGTACAAACATTTTAAAACATAACATTGATGTCATGCATGTTGAAAAAAATGTGTGTGATAGTCTCCTCGGCATAATCTTGGACAATGACAAGTCTAAGGACACCACTAATGCAAGATATGATTTGAAGAATATGGGAGTAAGGGAATCATTGTGGATTTATGAAGATGAGAATGGAAAGTTGATGAAGCCGCATGCTTCTTACGTGTTAACTCCTGCTCAGAGACAACAATTTTGTCAATTTATTAAAGAAGTGAAATTTCCAGATGGCTTTTGTTCAAATTTGAAGAAAAAAGTAATCGAGAATGAAACAAATATCATTGGGTTGAAATCCCACGACTATCATGTTATAATGCAACGATTACTGTCAGTGGGTGTTCGCAAGTTTCTCCCAAAAGATATATCGACCACCATTTCTGAACTGTGTAATTTTTTTAGGCAAGTATGTTCGAGGACTATAAATGTTACAGATATGGAGGAAGCACAAAAAGACCTTGTTCTGATATTGTGCAAGATGGAGTTGATTTTCCTCCGGATTTTTTTTATATAATGATTCACTTGGTCTTACATTTGCCTGAAGAAGCGATTTTGGGTGGACCGGTATTTATGAGGTGGATGTATCCTTTCGAAAGGTACATGAAAAAATTGAAGAACTACGTGGGAAATAAAGCTCGTCCTGAAGGGTCGATAGCTGAAGGCTATGTTGCTGATGAGGCTTTGACATTTTGTTCGATGTATTTCAAAGGGGTTGAAACAAAATTTAACCGTCTTGATCGCAATGAAGATGAGGTGTATGTCCCACAACACCTTACTGTGTTTCAATCTCAATGTCGTCCCCTGACAAAGGGAACTCTCAAGCCTCTCGACCTTGCAACTCGTGAAATGGCTGAATGGTTCATACTGGACAATTCTCCCAAAATTCAGGATTACTTAGAGTAAGTTATTCCCTTTAAAGTGAAATTTATGTTCATTCCAAATTGTTTTATCTAATATAGTCAAAGCATTCAAATTTACAGCGAACACCTAGTAGAGATCAAACTGAAATACCCAGATGGTGCTCATAATTTTTTACACAAGAAAATTTTCGCTAGTGGTTTCATAAGAAGGTAAAATTGAGATTATTTTTAAACCTTTATTGTTGTAATGATATTTTTATCATTCTAATATAGGCTTAATAATTTATTTAGATATATGACTTGCACAAACTTGGATCTTTAGAGAATGATGATGAGTTGCTAGCTTTAGCATCTGGGTCAGATCACTTGGCAACCTACTATGAAGGTTGTATAGTTAACGGTGTTTGATTTATCGCTTATGACCGAGATCAAAAGCGCACCACACAGAATGGTGGAGTGTCTGTTGCGGGAATTGAAGGTTTTAACTATTATGGCACGCTTCAAGAAGTACTGGTGTTATCTTTCACTGGTGCATATTCAGTTGCATTGTTTAGGTGCAAATGGTTTAACATTGATCCAAGCAAGAAGAAAACAATCACTGAAAATAATATCACCAGTATAAACGTCAGTAGCGAATGATACAAAGATGAGCATTATATACTTGCTAGCCAAGCTAAGCAAGTATTCTATCTCGATGATCTACTTAGAGGCCGACACTGGAAAATTGTTGAGGATGTCAATCATCGTCAAATTTGGGACATCGAGTACGATGAAGTTGATGCAGATGTTGATGTTGTACATGACAGAAGCTCATCAAATTTTGTGTTGACCGTGGATCTCGGTCAGTTGGTTATGGAATCTCATGAACCTGCAACATATATTGGCACTATACAAAATTCACCTGCTGATCAATTGGATGATAATTTCAAAAATGACGACCTAGGCGAAGAAGAAGTCGATGAAGAAGATGAATTGCTAGTTGATATTTGTGAAGATGATGTTAATCATGTGTTGATAACTCTACAAAATAGAGTTATTTTACCACTTTTTTATGTGCTAATTATTGCTTAATTCTTGAGTTTTTAATTGATTTATTAAGTTTTTAAGTAATTTTGAATTTATTAGGTTTATTTTAATTTTATAGATTTTTGTGTGTTTTTATAGTTATTTTGTTGTAAAATGTTGTAGTTAATTATTTAAATTATTGTGTCTAGTTAGAAGTAAAAAAATGTGTTTTATTGAAACTAAATGTTAAATTAAATTAAATTTTAATTAATATTTTCAATGAATTAATATGATTAATTGGATAATTGAAAATATTTCATTTTGATTTAATTTATGCTTATTTTGTTAGGGATTTTGGTGTATTTTTGCTCTTGAAAAGCAAGAATAATGAAGAAGAAAATATGGCGTTTTCAAGAAAAAGAAAGGAAAATGTGGTATTTTTCCAAGGTCTAAAACAGCCACACCAGCTCCAAGGCCCAGGCTCGCCTGGCCCAGCCATTTCCCAGCCCACTGTTGTATTCGTTCAAGCCCTTGGCCACCAAAGTCCTCCCAGCCAGCCTTCCCAAGCGCATGACTCCACCTGCCAGCTAAAACCCCCAGATGCCTCCCTGCCTTCACAGCCCACCGTGGGCCTGCGCCAACCACACGGCCCAACCCCGAAACACCTCCCAGCTGCACCCTTGGCACACAACTGACCCCCAGCTTTCCACTTCAACCAGCCAACAGCCCCCTAGGCTGCCTCCAAGCTTCTTTTTCCCTATTTTTTGAGCCCACAAATTGTCACTTTGTCCCCTTATACCCAAAAATGCCAACTTTTTACTCAATGTTTACACACATTTTACCCTAAAACATCATCATTACACCCTATAATTTACCCCGATTTTCCATATTATAATTAATTCAATTAATTTAATCAATTTAAATTGATTAATTTAATACTCATTTTTGGCTATAAATAAGGGATTTAGGGTGTCCATTTTGGGGGGGAGGTTACCATACCAAAAATTCTACACATTTCAAAACCTCTCTATTCTCTTCATCTTCTTCTTCTTTTTATTTTTTATCTATGTATTTTTAGAGGAAAAATTTGGGGGTTTCTCCTCCAAATTTTCCTATTTATGTTTGTAATTTTTAGTGTGTATTTGCTATTCTAGTTATGAGTTTCTAATCTTTTTAAGATTATTAAGGTGATGATGAAACAATATGTAACTAGATAGTGTTTATTTTGTATATTGATTTCTCATTTTGTGCAACAAAGTTTATGGATTTTTCTTGTTCAAATATCTTCTTTCATCCTAAATATCATATATTTTGGATTGTTAGCACATATTTACACTTTATTCTTCATTAGTGCGAAAACATAATATTCTTTGTATAAGATGTGTCATTAAATTGTACACATCCATGCTTAGAACAAAAATATTATGTTTTGCCTTTTAAATAATGTTCATTGATTTATTTGTTATTTCATTAGATTGATTTACACTAAAAGCTTTGAAATTATAATTTTGAAAAGTGAAGAAAAATCTTATCTTTTTAGAAGTAATTTGTGCTTAAAATTATAAATCTATTTGGAAAATGATAGTTTAATTTATTTTAACTATCACTAAAACTTGGGAATCAATGTACTTATAAATATTATTAAACTTATATTTTGTGGATTCTAATCTTTAATAATCTTATTTTACTATCTTGATTTCTATTATTAATTTATGTTTATATATTGTCTTTAATATCTTTATTATTATCTTTTAGTTTATTTTCTTGTCACATATTCTCATCAATCTTTGAGGCTAGGATAGAATTTGTTAATTTTGATTTAAATAGTTTTCTTTTCGATTTTAGACAATTCCTTTGGGTTCGATCTCGTGCTTACACGAACACTATATTCCATATACGATTCGTGCGCTTGCGAGTATAAATTTTTAAAACATACCCATTTTGGGTCTATCATGTGTCTCCGATTGATGTTAATGTAATTAATGATGAAAGTGATAGTGATTATTCTACATAGTTTTTATATTTTGTAATAAAGACAATCATTTAAAATATAATATATGGGACTTGTAATCATTTTTTTCATTTCCATTGGTGATATTTGATACTAACTAATAATTTAATACTAACTAATAATTTTTGTTCCTAAGTACAATATCAGCGGATATAGCCACCTCTCACGGCGGAGAAGGTGGAGGTCTAGACCTGCCAGATCCTAGTAGAGTACCATCTTCCTGCGAGTCAGGTTAATAATAATTTTCAAATTTTTTTCATAGCTTAAAAGTCAAGCTCAATGAATGTTTAATATATATTAATATTTCAAATTTTGGTTATTGTTGAAAATGTGGATAGCTGAAGTGCCAAGAAGAAAGGGTCGTGGCCTGGCTAATAACATACCACTTGAAATTCGAAGGCGGAATGCCGGGAAGCCACTAGATCTTCAGCTTGATCCTAGGACGGACAAAGTAGTTGGCTTGGAGGACAAAGCTTTTGTCCGCGAGATAGGCCTACGAGTCACCTTGTTGTTGCCAGGACATTACTTAGATTTTGCTGATGTACCTCAACAATTTAAGGAACAAGTCGTACAAAAGATGAAGGTAAAATTTAGAACAAGTCTTGTGGTATAAATTTTTTATTAAAATCATTTACAAACTAAACTAACGTGTTATTTTTTAATGTAGCATTTTTATAATGTTGATGGTCATCTAGAACCCGAGAGAGTTATGAAAACTATCTACACAGAGATGCACAAAAGATATTCTGAGAGAAAGAACATCAGACATACTCACTTCAAAAAATATTACTCTAAGCCGGAAGATTTGGAGAGTGTTCTCATTGCCCCACCTGACCATTGCACCAAGGAGAGTTGGAAAGATATTGTTCAGTTGTTTTTTAGCTCAAAATTTATTGCGCGATCCAACCAAAACAAGAAAAACAGAAAAGAAATGAGTATACATCAATGCAAGGCACAAAATCGATGGCAGCTAAGCGTCACCAATTTGTAAGTAAAAATATTAATTTAATTTAACAAAATTTTACATTCTAACTTCCTATCTCTACATTTGTGTAGGCGAACCCTGATGAACATGTTATTGATACTTGGAAAGATAGCCATTTGAGAAAATCGACAAAAGTTTTTGTCAACAACGCAGCTCGAGAAACTTTTGTAAGTTTAAACTTTTGTGTTATTATTTTCATTAAACTATGTTACTATTGTGTTTCTAACACTTTTTATGAACAGGAAAAAATGACGGAAGAGCTTGAGAGGGCACGACTTCAAAGCCAGTCTCAAGGACCGGCGAAGGGATCTGAAACTGGATCTGCTGCTGATTCCTCGTCGATCGATCAGTATGAGATTTTGAGTAAAGTACTTGGGGAAAGGTCTGACTTTCAAAGAGGAGTAGGTTACAGCAAAGGCAAAGGGAAAAAATCAGCTTCCAGCTCCACAAGTCAAAGTCAGTCACAAGCCCAACCTGCTCATACACCTCAGGAAGACATGCCTACTATGGCGGAAATGATGAAGTCCATGTGTGAAGAGATCCGGATGTTGAAATCTCAACAAGGTCCATCTGGTAATCCTCAGCATACCAGTACAGAAACTGAGTTGCGGTTTGAAAGCCTTCTGCAACGATATTTACCATCACAACCTGAAGGTGGTATATCTTCTCAAAGTCCACCTCCTTGGTCGATGCCACAACAACAACAACAACATTTTTATCCACCTCAACAGAATTATCCAAACATGTATGGATGCTCCTCCCAGTTCCCTCCTTTTTATTACCACGACGTCCCTGCAGGATCTCAGACGTCACATCCTAGGCGTCGTGACTTTGGGGATTCATCGCAGCAGCAGCATCCACAACAGATGTATGGTCAATTTATGAGTTCGTCGCAGCAGCAGAGGTATGGTCAGTTTGAGTTTATTGCATCAGTCTCCCTCGACGCGACCACATACTCGATAATTTGGATCATCTTCGCAGCAGCACTCTCCACAAGCACCACAGTTTGCTTCACCACCATTGCCGCGCCCTAATACTGGTGATCAAGATATTGACCTTAATGAATATTTTACACCTGGTTGGCCCGATCAAAACAATAATAATTAGATTACATTTTTCAATTATGTTAAGACAATTGAAATTTTATTATGTTTATTTTATAATTAGTTCATATGTAATTAAAATGCGACAATTGATATTTTTGTTATGTTAATTTTATGATTAATTATAATGCTACTTTTGTTTGATGAATATTAATTGTGTTATTAATTTTAATTTATGTTAAATATTATTATTTTTAAATAAGTATTATATGTATATTTATTATGAAATAAAATAAAATCAATTATTAGTATTTTATTACTGGCGGATTAATAGAGGCGGAACCCGCTGATATTAAATGAGTCAAACGAGGTTGACAGTGTTATTTTATACCGGCGGAGTCCCGCCACTATTAATTCGTCTGTATTAATATAATACCGGCGGGTGTGTCAGTCGATCGGTAATTCTGCTAATTACCGACGGACTGCCGCCGATAATATACATTACCGACAAATACACCAATTATTACCGGCAGAATCCTTCGCCGGTAATACTACATTTTTTTGTAGTGTATTTTAATTAATTAATTTTTGTTTAAGTTTATGTTTGTTCTAGGTTTTGAATTTAGCGGTGACAACACAAGATTATATATTATATGTTTAATATAATTTACACGTGGATTTTAAATTTAAGTTGTTGCTAGTTGATAGTTGATAGTAGATTATATTATATTATATGTTTAATATGATATTATTCTAATACGTGAAATTTAAGTTTAATTAAATTTTATTTAAGTTGTAAAACGTATGGTTTTATTAATTTTAAATAATTATCAATGTAAAATATCTTATTTTAATTTGTTTAATTATTTATTTATTTAATTTTATCTAAGTTTAAGTCATGTTTATAATCTATCGTTAAATATAAGAATATTCTGTTAAATATAAAAATATTCTGTTAAAGTTAACGGAAAAAAAAACTGTTAAAACAAAAAATTTCCGTTATCTACACACTTTTTATATAGAAGAGATATATATATATATTTCGAATTTAAATATCTCTTATTTAAAATAATTAATTAATTTTTTATTATTATAAAAAATAAAAAATAAGTTATCGTAACTATATATATTTAGAATTTAAATATCTTTCATTTCAAATAATAAATTAATTTAATTCAAATTATATATGAATATAGATATTTTAATTTTTTTAATCATAAATTTTTAAAAGAATAATAAAAAAATGAAAAAAAATAGAAAGAATGGTTTAAAACAATTTTAGAGTGTTACATCATCTTATTGGTGCTCTCCTTTATATAAATATATATAATTTAAATATCTCTCATTTAAGATAATTAATTAATTTTTTATTATTATAAAAAAATAAAAATAGGTTATCATAACTATATATATTTAGCAATTTTAGAGTGTCACATCATCTTTTTCGTGTTCTCTTTTATATAAATACTAGAAAACATAACAGTGCTTCGCGTAGTTTATTGTAATGATTAAAAAATACATTTTGGAGAGATTCTGTGGTAAGGAGTCTTTTCACCATACCCGTACAACATACTCCTTATATAGAAACGTGGGCGCGTCTTGACCCCAGTTTTTTTTTTATGATTCTGTTCATTGTATAATTAAAGTGCCGAAAATAAAGTTCAAACAACTTGTTGTAGACATACTTTTATTTATCTATTTATTATTATACAATTTGCATAGCTTTTTTTTAGATAAATAACATTTAGGCCCTTATGTTTTTCCCAAATAAGTGATCGACCCCTATGTTTTATTAAATGACAATTCAGACCATGTGTGTTTACAAAATGGATCAAAATAGTACCCTAGACCCGATTTTCGTTAAAATATTTTCAATTATAAGACCAATTCATGAGTCGTTAAAGATGAGATGGGTTCATAGTCACAGAGAAGGTGGTTAAGGAATTGAGAAGTATATGTTATATTTGAAAATATTTCGAACATTTCTAATTCTCTTTTTGTCTTACTAAGAGAGAAACATATATACATATTTCACACAATACATTATTTGCATCATACACTTGAAAGTGAAACATTATCTTATTCTACCATTATTCCTCTCCACTTCAACTCTAAATAGAGATTCCTTTGCAAAGCTTTGCCTCCACTACCACCTCCACTTTTGCACATCTACAAAGCCTCTTTCTTGACCAGAACTTGCTGAACTTATAACAAAATACTCGTGAACCTCATTGATCTTTAGCCTTAAATGTTAATGACAATATATATATATATATATTTATACTTGAATCTTCTATCATAAGTAATATCACAATGAAATAACAATAAAAGTGGTGAGATCTTGATCCTGAGTATAGAGACAACAATGGAATACAAAATCACACTTAATGAACATACCTATTGTGTGAGAAATGATGATATGTTCAGCAATGGAAATGGTATTCGAAGTACCTTGATCCTGATCATTTCCTTGAAACAAGAATGAAAGTGATGATCCTGAATACACAGACATAGTTTTTCTTTATCCATCTAGAGAGAGAAAAAGATCAGCAAAGTAAAAAAATATTTATAGATACATATACTACAAAAATATATATTTACATATAAGGTCTTTTGAAAAATTATTAGTGATTAGTGCTAAAAAAATGCAAATTAATTAGTTTTAAAGTGTAAAATAAATTAAGTTTTAATTAATATTTTTATGAATTTATTATAATATATTTTATAATTAAAAATATTAATTTTAATTTAATTTATGTTTAATTTTCAGGAAATAAATTGCATTTGGACACTAATAAAAATGGAGAATAGAGAAATAGTTAAAACTGAAAAAGAAAATAAAGAAAGTGGCATTTTTGAAGAAATAAGGTTCAGCCCATTTGGCCCAAGCCCAAATATGGCCACTGCCATTTTTTTTCTTTCCTTGTCCAGCCGGCAGGTGTCATCGCCAGAAGCCGCCACGTGTCCAACTCCCTTCAGCTCCTCATTTCAGCAACTCACGCCCATGTACTCCTTCAGCCTTGACCCATGTACTCCTTCAGTTCACTCCAACGTGACCACCAGTCCAATAAAGGCCCAAGCACCAAGCTGTCTCTTCTTAGCCAAAGACCCCAAAGGCCCAGCAAGCCCAATCCGAAATCTTCCCAGCAACCTGCCTACGTGGCACTCCCTCATTGGCTAAAAATGGGTCAAAATCCTCTTGTGTCACCAGCCATGTTTTGTGGGTATTGGGCTTTGTAAATTGCTATTTTGAGCTTAAAACTTATCTTTTTTTTGGTGTTTTTGAGAAAGAGCATTTTGACTATACACAAAAATAGCTAGGGTAATATTAATAATAAGATTTGATTTTTCAAAATCATATTTTATTATTAATATTTCAGATTTATTTTGTAAACCCCATTTTGTTGTTTAATTTCTTTTTAGTCATTTTCTCTATCTATAAATAAGGACACTTTCTTCACATTTGGTATGTAATTTTTAGAGTAGTGAAACTATAGCAAAATTTCCACTCACTTTCGTCTCATATTTTCTTCTTAGAATTTTGTGAGAATCATGAGCATAATGGCCTAATCTTCCTAGGAAGGTTAGGGATGATTCCATATGCAAGTGATGTTATTTTGCTACTTTGATTTACTATGTTCTTAATGTAATATATTTGAGTTATTTATGTTCTTTCATCTCTATTTTTATTTTGTTATCTTTATTTACTTATGCTAATAGTATATAGGATTAGTCATGCTCTTTCTATGTGCTTCTAATTAGTAAAAGTAATATTGATACATAATTTTATGTCTAATCTTCTATTGCATTATTGCCCTTGGGTATTTTGTCATTTTTAGATTTTTCATAAGATTAACTTTGTGCTTTTAAAGTAAAGAACTTTATAACTCAAATGGACTTTTGTTAGAAAAGAATATGGACTTTAATGTTAGATTTTCCAAGTAAATGTTGGGATGTGAACTATTTACTTGTGTATTTTTGTAAATCAAGTAACTAAGTAACTAAGCAAGCATATGGATGATTCTTGAAACCTTTCCATTTCTCAAACTCTTGATTACATCTTACATTTATCTCACCTATCTCACTTTATCATTTCATCAAAAAAATACAATACCAAAATCTCAAACCTCTTTCCATTTACAATTTTATTTATTTCTTGTTACTAACTTTTTGTATTATTTTCTACTAATCTTTTGATTTTAGATTACCTCCTTGTGGATCGACCGCCCGATTATACTACAACCACCGCTTAGTGGTTGTCACATTTTGGGCGTTAAACAATTAGTAATGATGATAATTATTGTGTTCATTTAGCTGGTACATGTTACATATATCTATATATATATATAAATCTCAAATATATGGTACACACAATCACCTGAATTAATTATGCATCCTTTAAAGATGTAAAACTAATTAAAAATGGAATCCACTATACAAAAATATATAAGATTGAAACTAAAAATTTAACATGTCAATTTAAATTAAATGTAAGAGAATTCAACACTATATTAAAGAGGAAAGATAATGGAATTCAATAGTGAAATGGAAAGGGAAAATTAGATATGTGAAATCAAGCAAATTAAAAAGCTCGTCATTATATATACTTTATAATATTAATTTAGTTTTATTAACCATTTTTATATTGTGTAAGTTCATGAAATGTATACAAAGCTAACAGGAAATTGGCTGGCTCACGCATATCTTACAATTTTCAATTTATTTACCTTTCTCACTTTTTCTCTTATTTATTGTTCACGATTAACTATTATTGTCACTTTGTAGCATGTTATGTATAAATACATATATATATATTGTGTAACTTCATAAAATCTATAGAGAGATTTCCATTAACATATATACATTAAAATAAACACACGAAACACACTTTAAATTTTATTTAATCTTAACAAAAAGATAGATATAACATAGTTTGATTCCTCAATAGTTTTGAAAACTCACATATTAAATGATTAATTAAAGTTGGAAAAGAAAAAACAAATTGAGAATTATTTGTACCTAGAAAAAGGTTTCATTTCATCTTTCCAGCCACATTTTATAAGCTTTTCTATAAGAAGCTCCAAACATTTTATAAGCCTGTCGATAAGAAACTCTATTAGTCTTTCCTTTTCATGACTCTCAATCAACTATTTTAAAGAAACGCCACAAATTTGGTATCAATCTAACAATTTCTTAGCAAATAAAGAAAGCAGAAATAACTTGCTTCCCAAATTAATTCGATATACATTAAAACAAATAAAATAATGTGAGTACATGGTTATTAGATATTTTTGGAACATTTAAAATATAATTATACAGTTACTTAATAAAATTTTATTAATACTAATTAAGTTACCGTTACTTAATAAAATTTTATTAAAATATATTTGAAAAATTCAATTATTATAAAAAAAACTTCAATTTCATAATAGGTATAATAGTCTAATTAAGTTACGTTACTTAATAATATTTTTATTAAAAATTTATTAAGATATATTTGAAAATTTTAATTATTATAAAACAAACTTCAATTTTATAACAGATATAATAGACTAATTAAGTTACGGTTACTTAATAAAATTTTATTAAAATATATTTGAGGGTATATATTGCTTAAATTGATATTATGTAGAATAAAAAGTTGAAAAAATGATAAAATATAGATTAGATATTTTTTTTAATTCAATTATTATAAAAAAGACTTCAATTTTATAACAGATATAGTAGACTAATTAAGTTACGGTTGCTTAGTAAAATTTTATTAAGATATATTTGAGAGTATATATAGCTTAAATTGATATTATGTAGAATAAAAAATTGTAAAAAAAATGATAAAATATAGATTAGATATATATTTTTAATTCAATTATTATAAAATAAACTTCAATTTTATAACAGATATAGTAGACTAATTAAGTTACAATTGCTTAATAAAATTTTATTAAGATATATTTGAGAATATATATAGCTTAAATTGATATTATGTAGAATAAAAAATTGTGAAAAATGATAAAATATAAATTAGATATTTTAGATATATTTTTTTTAATTCAATTATTATAAAATAAACTTCAATTTTATAACACATATAGGAGACTAATTAAGTTACGGTTACTTAATAAAATTTTATTAAGATATATTTGAGAGTATATATATAGCTTAAATTAATAGTATGTAGAATAAAAATTTGTGAAAAAATGTTAAAATATAGATTATATATTTTAGATATTTTATTTTTTTAATTAATTAATAACTATAAATTAAAAAAATATAATAAAAAATGTGATAAAATTAGAAAATAAATAGAGTAAATTGGAGTGATTTACAAATCGCCCTCCTTTACATAGATATAGATATAAATTATTATTTGATTTTACTTTAATTTCGCTTAAAATTATATTTAAGTTCCAATTAATTAATATATTTTTATTTTAAATTAAATTTACAATTTTTAATTAAATTTTTTATTTCAACATTTAAAATTTATTATGCAATAATTTAAAATTTTAATCCTATTGAAAAAATAGGACCAAAATCAGGCTCGGACTTGGGGTAAAGAATACCGTGTTTACCAACTTTCTTGCAACTTTCTGCTCCTGGTGCTCATCAAGAGCAAGGTAACACAGGCATACAGTAGAGCATGTTTATCTCTTCAATAGACTTCCTTACACGCATTCTTAATGGAAAATCACCATTAAGAATCCATTAAGAATGAACCTTCTTAGGCTATAGCACCGGATGGAAGAGTTCCTTTTACCAAAATGGCAAAATCTTCAATAAACCAGCTATGGCCAGCACCTTCCTTTCCAAGTGCTTCCATTTTATCTGCTAAGGTATATTTTAATGGTGCTAATGCATGTCCATTACCAAGTCCAACTTCTTCATCTCCAATGCTACCTCAAAGTGAACCAACAGTAACTACTACTCAACACCATATAGGAACTATCCCAAGCGACATTTCAGATAATAAAAATCACTTGAAAACCAAAAGTCTATGTTGTCTTAAACAATGCACTCAACTCAACCGGAAGCATTTAGCCCTAGAAGAGTAAACACAGAACTAGAAGTAGATCTCTATTTTGACCAAGTTGCAGATCTCCTCACAAAAGTTATTTATAGCACTAGAATCTTTGAGCTTCGAACCAAACACAGGGTTCGACCTTTATCCACCGTGAGTTATGAGTTTACTCATAACAGTTTAAATCACCTTTGTTATGATTGGCTACTACTGTCTATAAAAGTGTTTACTTATCAATAATAAGTGTTTTTTCTATCATAAGAAGTCGCACAAGGAGGATTGTAAATTCCCAGCCATTTTCTTGGAAGATTCAGTATGCATCTTTAAGATTATAGAAGTCCTGCTTGATCCATGATCAATGTGGTGATTTCAAATATGCTATCTTAGAACTACGCTGGAGATTGTAATAACTAGATCAAAATACCAAAAAATGAGAATGAATGTGCTACTTCGAGCAAAAAGAAATCAAGAGAAACCAATTTTGATAAACATTAGAAATACTTTTTAAACAAAATATATAAATACGTATTTAATAACGAAAAAATGTTTCTTTGAAGTAATATTAACAAAAAATTTTAAAAAAAAAATACAAAAACAAAGCTTGCCAATATTTTTATTATGGATGGGTTAAAAACAAGTAAAAGAACAGAATACTCGAAAAATAAAAATAAAAACTTGTTATTTTTCAAGGAAAATACCAGTGCAGATTATAAAAAATAAAGCAAAATTAAACCACTGATCAGATAATTGTAGTCTGATACTTCAAGGTCGACACAAAGATAATTCGGAAGAAGCTATCATCACCTCAATGGTTATACACATCTAAATAAATTGAAATACATATAGTATAAGAAGAGAAAATTAAAGAAATTAATCGAAGGCTCAGAAGGATCCATTGGTGATTTTGTAATCAGGGAGATAAATCTCCTCATAAAATAGGTAGATTTTCAGCATCATTGCCTCGAAACAATTCACAGAAAATTAAAAAATACAAATCAAGCGATTAAGAAAACCTAAAGATCTGCTTACTTGAATGTCGGTTAGCAGCCAACCGAGTAATGAACCCGATAGAGTTGTGTAGATATATATAGAGAAGCGCTACCATTTAGGGTTAGGGTTTTGTCGTTCCATGGCTACCATATACGACGGCGCAGCACCATCAAATAAAACTACAAATCTACCATAATGCAAGTAACGAATTTTGATGGGCTTCCTTTAAAAAAAGAAAAAAATTGGATGGGCTTCTTTGTGTGATTTTATAGCCCATATGTCAATTATCAGATAAAGGCTCCACTTTCATTTCCAATTTATACCATTTTTTTTTTTCATTTTTAGATGTTTTGTACTTTTTTTTTCATATACTAGTAAATCACATAATCTTTTTCTCAAAAAAAAAAAAAAAAATCACATATTCTTACATTGATATTTTTCACTTATTTACAATGTCATAATTAATGAGTAAATTAAATATGGTTTAAATTTATTATTGAATAATATGTTGCAATTTACTAGTAAATAATAGGGATAATATCATTATAATATATATCTTATTTTCTTCATTGCCAGTTTACATTCGTGTTTAATTAATATTAAAATATTATCTTCTATTCTAAAAATCAGCATAAAAAAAAAACATTAAAGACAATTTTGATCAAATTCATTTTTTTAACAGTATATAAATATATTTATTTAATTACATAATATATATAATAAATATTAACAATAAAATTTTAATAAGTATAATTACTTAAAAAATCTAAAATTTCAAAACATTAATAAAAAAATCTTTTTGAGAGAGATAAAAGATAATTTTGTTTTTTTTCTTCTTCATGGACTTTTAATTAATCCAAATAATAATAATTGGACACTAAAAAATAATTGATTTTCTAAAAAATTATATGGAAAATTTTAAAAATAACAATGATTTCAACTAATTAAAAGCTTAAGAGGAAAATGAATAAACATATTTCTTTTTTTTTTTTAATTTTAGGTTTTCCATCATGTAAACTTATTTATATAATTTTTATTATTAAACTTGAATAGTAATTTTGTTAAAAAAATTATATCAAAAATTGATTTTTTTAAATTTAAATAAAGATATTTTGGTATATTAAAACTAAATTTGATCAAAATTATTTTGTAATATAAAGGATGATATTTTGGTATGAGCTAAACTGAAAAGGGCATAAGCTAGTATTAAAAGAAACAATAAGGTACTAAAATGTTATAATCTTTAAAATAATATTCAAAGTTATAATTTTTTAAAGAAAAAAAAAACATTAAAACTTTTTAAGTTTATATGTTGTTGTAAGAATTAATAATTTGGCAATTTAAGTAGCATTCATGAAGCTAATTTCGCAACTTGAAAGATGGTAGGGTTGGAGACCGGTGTGGAGGTCTTCACATATTGCAAGTGTGTGGTTGATGCTTTATGTTACACCCAAATTTTGAGATAAAATAAATAGCCTTGAAATAAAGGCTCGAAAAGAGTAAACTTGAAAATTATAAGTGTTGGAAGTATACTTATATAATTTGACACATGATTCTAGATTAGTTATCAGAGTTCAAGCATGGGTTGCAGGCTTGAAGATACCAACCTTCTCTGGAGGACGAGGTCGACTGAATTCACGAATGAGGAGGAGACAAAAACTGGAAGGATGAGCTAGAATCTTAGATAGCCTCGAAAGTGCGTTCGAGCTCAAAGACGCGCTTACCACACGGAATATTGGTTAGGAAATCCCTATTTTAAGGGATTCGTTAAAGCTGCATATTAAATCCCTATTATCATGGGATATTACTTAACTAGTGCATTTAATTAATATTATTAATGCAAATATTTTGTAATTGAATGCTTGATTGTAACTTCCCTGAATTGGGAAAATATATTTTTACAACCAGGTCTATAAATAGCTTGGTCTGATTCATTTGTACTCACGCACAATTTGTAATTGAGAATAATCTTCTAAATTGCTTTCATTCAAAGCTTTGAGAGAGTGGTGATATTAACAGTGACTCGTGGACTAGGTAGATTTTAACTATTGAAACATGTAAAAAAACCTCTGAATCCTTCTACTTTTTCTATATTCTTGTTTAGTGCTCTTTATATTTAAGTTGACAAAAAATGACGTCAACAGTTTGGTGCTTTCGTTGAGAGCATTAAGCAAATCGTTGTATTGTTTAATCAAAACCTCATGCACATCATTAATGGCCCCCGCGAATAACCCTGGAACTGGTGGGCGACCATTACCCAACATCCCCGAGGAGCGTACTCCTCAGACTAAGAACTATCAACTGAGGCCTGGGAAGCAGCCCATGGTAGATCAAAGCCTCGATGAGGGGAGTGCATCATCAGCCTCCAGGGGGCAACTTGCTCAGACCCCCAGCCTGACGAGGATTTTTATTATAATCCTGAAAGGTACGTACCAATCGTGGAATTGGAGAATCGCAGATTGCGTGAGCAATTGGCCGAGGCTACACGGCTAAATGAGAAATTGGCTAGGCAAGCCACTGAAGTACAAGCACTGCCCCGAAGGACGACCTTGAGGGAGCACGGCAGCCGAGATGGCTGAGCAAAGGGCCCAACAAGCCCAATTGAGGCCCAGGACAAATACCAGCAATGATCGTCCTGGGGGAAATACTCAAAACGCTGCTAGGGGCAATCCTATGGGAGATGTATCTGCTCGAACTTGGAATAATTGAGCTCCTTCGGTAGCTCTGAATGATAACCCCGAACCTGTCAGGAATAACCCACAGCTTGTCCGAGCCAATTCTGGACCTTCCAAACCCAATAATGGAAGGCCATCGCCATCATCAATAAGGAATTCACCCTCGTCAATAAGACACCCCTCTCTAGCTCGAGAGGCACCCTAGTCAGCTCCCAATGGGAACCAGGCAGGGGATCGGGCACCCCAGAGACCTTCTCAAAGTGAGAGCTAAGATAGAAACCATAGGGCTCGACCTGGACAAGGGGGAGAACGTGAGGCCCTGCGAGAGGCTCACCGAGGACATAGGTCACCCCAGCAAATGGGAAGTCATATGTCGAGGTCACAAACAACTAGGGCGAGGGGGCAAGCAGAAAACCCACCTCATAACAATCAATCCACACAACAACTAGAGAGGAATGTCAGCTTCCTCAGTGGAAGTCTGGACCTTAGCCGGTCGGTGAGTGTGTACAACACTAAGCCCATGAATAATGGGAATTATGAGAATGATTATCCTGATCTTTAAGATTATTTGAATAAAAAACTGGGGCATACCAACCCGTCAAACCCAGATTTGCGAACATCGTTAAATAATAAAAAGAGCCTTCCCAACCAATACATGGGAATCAGTATAACCCTGTACTAGGACAGGGAGCTGGAGTTTTTGCAAACATTAACCAGCTACCCCAAATGCAAGCTCAACCTCCAGTGGACTTGCTCCAAGAAAGGATCAACCAGCTTGAAAAGAGCATTCAGGATCCTTCAAGAAGAATCAAATAAGGGCAAGGTTGACGACTCTGATGAGGAGCTCGAGCCTTTTGCTCCCCATATATCAAACACTCCATTTCCTTATGGATTTAAGATACCCCATGTGGCGCCCTTTAATGGGACTTCCAATCCATATAACCACCTGAGCACGTTTAACATAATAATGCGAGCCAGCAATGTTGGATATGAGCTAAGGTGCATGCTCTTTTTGACCACACTCACGGGACCAGCGAAAAACTGGTTCGACAAGTTCTGAAGGCACTCGATCTCGTCATGGGAACAACTGACTAAAGAGTTCAAGAAGCAATTCAAGGCCATGGTGAGTGTCAAGCCCGAGGCCTCAACATTTACTAATGTTAGGCAACAGCTAGGAGAGTCATTAAAAAGCTACCTGGCGAGATTCAACATAGAAGTGGCATGAGCTCGAAATGTTGATGACAGTGGTCATCTCATGGCAGTACGAGCTGGAGTATTTCCAGGAAGTCCCTTTTGGGAGGACATGCAAATGAAATCCGTGAGGATAGTAACCAAGTTCAACAACTGGGCTCAGAGGTTTGTCATTGTAGAAGAGGCGAGGTCGGCATTAAAACTGACACCTCAGCCCATAATAACTACAACGATGAACGTTAACTCAGCCTCGACCTCGGCTACGCCCTCAACGTCGCAGCCCTAAGGAGATAACCCTTCAAAGAGAAAGAAGAATGAGGGGAATAACTCGGAGGCGGTTGGGGGTAAGAAGAAAAAAGAGATAAATACTTATCCATATACACAGTTTATACCGAGCTTACAGATACTCGGGAGAACATTTTTATCGCAAATGAGAATCAGTTCCCATTCAGACGACCTGATTCGATGCGAAATCAAAAGTCTAAAAGGGATAAAAATAAATTATGCATATTCCATAGGGACATTGGTCATACCACCGATGAATATAGAAAATTGAAGGATGAGATCAAAGGTTTGATCTCGAGAGGATACTTTGGGCAGTATGTCAGAAATATGAATCTAGTCCAAGCTTTGTCTGGGCAGAGGGTAGCTCCTACACAGCCTGCCCAACAGAATACGACCCCACGTGCAAGGGAGGATGACTGACCTCCCCCAATCAATGGGTAGGATGTACTATCCATCGCCGGAGGACCGCATATCGCTGGGACGGGCAAAAATGCCTAAAAAAGATATGTCAACGAGCTTAAGATGAGGGACATATCTCCCTATGAACCTGAACCCCGAGCTCCAAAATAACAGAGGGTTGAAACCCAACCCATTACTTTCACTAAAGAAGACGCCTCGCACGTCCAGTTCCCCCACAATGACCCTTTGGTCATCACCTTCTAGCTTGCCAATAAAAGGGTGCGCCGAGTCCTGATTAATAATGAGAGCTCAGTTAACATCCTTTATAAAGCCACCTTGGAAAAGATGAGACTCTCCGTTTTATACCTGAAAGCCTGTGCGACGATGTTGTACGAATTTTTAGGAGAAGGAATATCCAGCACGAGATCTATCGAGCTCCTGGTGACCTTGGGAGACTATTCAGTCTAAGTAACCAAGATAATGGAATTCATAGTGGTGGACACCCCTTCGACCTACAATGTACTGCTTGGGAGACCATCCTTGATTGGGCTGGGGGTAGTTTCATCTGTGAGGCACCTAGCGATCAAGTTCCCAACAACTAGTGGTATTGGGACACTGAAAGGGGACCAGCTGGCAGCCCGAGAATGTTATAGCATCTCAATGAGGGGGAAGGGCCAAACAAGTGCATAAGCACTTGTTGTCATCCGAGAAAGAAGCGGGACAGTCCACGAAGTTGAAGAAGAGATCGACCCCAGGATAGAAGAGGATAGGGCCAATCTCAGACCAATCGAGGAGCTCGAGGATGTAAAGCTAGATGAAAAGGATACCACTAGGGTGGTAAATATAGGGAAGAGCCTCCCAAAGGATGCGATATAACAATTGATCCGCTTCCAGAGGGAAAATCAAGATGTGTTCGCATGGTCGCATTCGGACATGATTAGGATCGGCCCAAACATTATAAGCCATGCGCTCAACATAGACAAAGGATTCCCACCAAAGCAACAAAAAAGAAGGCTTTTGGACGATGAAAGGAAGAAATCCTTGAAAGAAGAGGTCGAAAGGCTGAAGGAAAATTGGTTTATCCGAGATGCTTTCTATCCCAATTGGATAGCCAATCCTGTGTTAGTTTCGAAGCCCAATGGCAAATGGCAAACTTGCATTGATTATTCGGACCTCAACATGGCATGTCTAAAGGATTACTTTCCCCAACCTTGAATTGATAAGCTCGTAGATGCTAACACGGGTCACGACATCATGTCGTTCATGGATGCGTATTCTGGATATAACTAGATAGCCATGCATGCACCCGACCAGGAACATACGAGCTTTATGACTGATAAAGGTTTGTACTGTTACAATGTGATGCCTTTCAGGCTCAAGAAGGCCACAAAGCCGGAGCTTGTCCTCGTGAAAAAGGTAGTTGAGGGATCGCCGATCGTAGGGGAGCTTGAGGATTGCTTCCCTGTGGTCCTTCATGGCCTCTGTAGGCCGCGGGCTATAATAATTGGCTACAAGAAATGATTGGATGGAATTTCAAGCTCTAAATAAAAGAAGAAATCAAAGAACCATGACAAGATACTTACGAATCTGCTAGAACGAGTAGAAATGAGAAGGAGCAAGACCATCTGTCCAGAAGAAGATGGTCTTGAAGTTGGGAGGATGGTTTGGGATATCCTCGAACAACCGTATCTCTTTTGGGTAGCTCGACAGATAGTAAAACCCGTCTCCACCATGAGCTCGGGAGGGGTTGCTCTTGAGGCAGAAAAGGTATAGAATCTCCCGTGCCGAAGGCCTGTCCCACTTCATCTCGTGGTATAAGGATCTAAGAGCGGCCAAGACCCTATATGAGTTGTTCTGGAGCTGGAACGGAGTGATGCTAGCATAGTCCGTGAAGCTCCATAAATAGTCCCTTAGGGGCAGTAAGGCCCCAGCTCGCATGTGCTCGCGACTCCAGGCTGCGATCTTAACCTTCCTCTCATAATCGTCTTTGCCAGAAGCGAAGCAGCTCCTCTCGTTGGAGCTGGCGGGCCAACACATCTGCTTGTTGGATAGCTTTAACCCATGGCAGGATAATAACTCTAAAATCTGCCTGGTCGAGGTGATGGAATGTTGGTAATGTTCAACCTTGAAGAAGGAGTTCTTCGAGGTTGGGATGGAAAAAGATTTGGGGGTTGTGTGTGTGGAAGGTTGATTTGATGAACCCTCCATGAGGTTGAATGAGAGTGCACTGGGGAAGTAGGCTACGATGACTTTAAGCTTAGGATCTAGTGGAATTGGCCAGATCTCGGGATCTAAATCAGGATACACAACAACTCGAAACTTCCTTCTTTTTCCCTCTCCGACCTCGTCAATCTGATGTTGGAAATGGGTTCGGATGTCCTCTCGTTCGAGCTATTCCTTGTGCTCATAGATTAGTTGTTGGTTTCATGTAAATGGTAATTCAGGTCGAGGAGATGGTGGGTGGTAAGGGATAGCAAGCTCAGGCCCCCATCGATTCTTTGAAAACTGCGACATCTAACAAGAACGAAAAAGGTGAGGGCCCACTATAAAAAAGACAGTGGAAAAAATTAAGATCTTGATAACTCGAGTTTGCAAGCTCGAGATAACGAGATTGCCTTAATCAAGCCTAAAGGCTCAAAATGGCGAGATTAACTTAAATGCCAACACCAAACTATTATAAAGTTCGGGGCATCGAGAGTGTACCCACGCGAGAGTAGGGCGGTTACTGTTAGCTTAAGAGTATCCCAAAATTCTAGGAAAAAGTGGACAATTACCCAAGAAGGAGATATTGTTGGGATATGTGCGTTAAAACCCTAATCCAGAACCCTTTTTCATAAGCTACATGAAACCTATAACCTAGCACCCCATAACCTAAAAAGGGTCCATTTTTATCTGTTTTTACTGAAATTTCTTGCCTAAAGCATGTTTCTGATCAATGCAAGTCTACACAATAAAAAACTCTCTATTGCAAAGGAGATTTCAAAACTTTGGTAAGAACTAGAGGAGTTTTCTTATGTACAAAGAAGAAACATATATATATAAAAAATGTGATTGGTGATAAAGATCAGAGAACTTACACAATGTGGATTGTGGGAACGAGGAGATCGTCAACTAAAGAAGAGGAAGCAAAAATGATCCCACTGATCCAGATCAGTTATCAGAGTTCAAGTATGGGTTGCAGGCTCGAAGATACCAACCTTCTCCGAAGGACAAGGTCAGCCGAATTCACGAATGAGGAGGAGACAACAACAGGAAGGATGAGCTCGAATCTTAGATAGCCTCGAAAGCACGTAAACGCGACATTTGAGCTCAAAGACGTGCTTACCACACATAATACCTGTTAGGAAATTCCTATTTCTAAGGGATTCATTAAAGCTGCATATTAAATCCCTATTATCATGTGATATTACTTAACTGGCGCATTTAATTAATATTATTAATGCGAATATTTTGCAATTGAATGCTTGATTGTAACTTCCTTGAATTGGGGGAAGATCTTCTTACAACCAGGTCTATAAATAGCCTGGTTTGATTAATTTGTACTCACACACAAATTGTACTAGAGAATACTCTACTAAATTGTTTTCATTCAAAGCTTTGAGAGAGTAGTGATAATAACAGTGACTTGTGGACTAGGTAGATTTTAACTGCTGAACCATGTAAAAAACCTCTGAATCCATCTACTTTTTCTATATTCTTGTTTAGTGCTCTTCATATTTAAGTTGACAAAAAACGACGTCAACACTTTAATTTTCTTCAAACTCACCACATTGTCATTTTACTCATGTGCTTCTTTGCTGTAATGACTTATTAGAGTGTTTGAATGCTAGGGTTATCTGGATTCCTCGCAAGAGATATATTCTCCTTTTGGGATGTCACTCTAAATGGTGACTAACCACTATTCTCACTGTTATCTAATAATAAGGGGTTGTTTGGTACATACGAATCTGGAGATGAGAATGAGAATCTGAACATTTTCCTATGTTTGGTACTGGGTTTGAATTTACTAACCGGGGAAATTGTATTCCAGGGAGTTTTAACTTTTCTTGATTTTGGGTTCAAGTGAAACCCATCTGATAGGTAGTTTTCAAATACCTAGAAATGTGAAACACTTCAAAATTATTATTATTTTAAAAAAAAAACTTAAATGAATAATTTTTTTAGTTAATGGCTTATTTTATTTTTGAGCTTATAATATAGAAACAAATATATATATATATATATATCATACTGTAAAATGATAAACAATGCTTGTTTATTTAAAGAAATTGATATGCAAACCATTCATATCATTAATTTAGTTTAAAATAACAAATGAAATATTATTAAAATTAAAATAAGGTTATTTTTGTATTTTTAAAAATTATACTTGATTCTAGTATTTAATAACTGTATTTTTTAATTCTTAAAAAAAATATTTTATGAGTAAAATTAAAAATTTGGTAATTTTTTAAAATGTCATTTGCTTTTTATACTTATATTATTTATTATTTGGATGAAATATATTATTATATTAATTTTATGAAAATATGAAAAATTTGACAGATTCCTATGACAACCAAACACAGAAAGTAATATTCCCAGGAATCATAGATAATATTCCAGTGCAGAACCAAACACAGTGATGTAAGTTTCCAGACTATCAGACTACCCTCTTTAATTTTCCCAATAATATGAAAACTATGAACTTCTCATACAAAACAGAGATGTCTTTTAAGAGAAAAAAACGATTGATTAAAGTTTGTATAAATATATGTGATTGCCTAAAACATATAAAATTGGCATGGGGAAGTTCAATACTCAAATTTACGGTTACTATGACAGTCAGTATCCCGTGATCCGAAGGGGGAAAGACCGGGTAAAGCTGTGCAATCCCACATCGCCTGGGGAAGGTCAAGTGTAATGATTCTAAGATTGTGTAGGTATGAGACTACATTGTTGCAGATGGCTTAAATGGACTGATGGGTACTACCTATGCCAACAAGATGCATCTTTTTTTCGGTAGCCCATCACTTGAGAACTCCAAAGTTAAGCGTGCTTGACCTAGAGTAGTCTCATGATGGGTGACCTCCTGGGAAGTTTTCCCAGAAAGCGTGCGAGTGAGGACAAAGTACACTGGAAAGACTCGTGTTAGTTTGTAGGGTCAGTCGTCATTCCAGGAAGTAGCCATAGTGATGTGGGGCGTTACAGTTACTATATGTAAATGGTATTTTTTAAGATATTCAACCCAATAAAAATTAAAATGTTGACTTCCTAATTTCTTCTTCGTTCTCGATCGACAGTTATCCAACCTCTTTTCATATCAATATTTCGCCCCAACAACTTCAAAGATGAACTTAAATGCAAAGTTGTAGTGCACCAAATTTTTAAAATTTTTTTATTGTTTGATTAATTATTTTAAATAATAATAAAATAATTGTTTGATTTAATTTAATTATTTGTTTTAATTAATATTTTGTGCTTGAGTGCAAGTGTGTTTGATTGAGTGTGTGTGAGTGCATGGTATGTAAAAGAGCATGCATAGTTGTGTGTGTGCAAGTACATGACATGCATGGTGAGCATGCAAGTGAATTGTGATGAACCTAGACTAAATTGTGGAAAAAGAGTGTTTCCTTAATTATAGAATTATATAAATCAAAAGATGATTCTAGAATGCAAGAGTTCACATTGAGAAAAAGAGGAAACAAACAAGAAGAGAAGAGAAAGGGAGTGTAGGCGTGTGGGAGAGGGAAATAAAGAAAATATAGTTTCCTTTTCTTGTAGCTAGGGTATTTGACCAACATAGGTTTAAATGGAAAAATTTGAGCCTCAGAGGCTCACTTGTGGCTGCCAAAACCTAGAGAGAGAGAGAGAGAGAGAGAGAGAAAGATAGCTCGTGAGAAGAGAGAGAGGAAGAGAGAAGGGGAGAGAGTTCGAAACTAGGAGGAACAAAGTAATAGTGTTTTTGAATTCTCTAGCTTATTCTTCTCTTCTTGAATCTAAGAGTTGTCTTTTTTGTATTGGTTGAACCTAGGTATCAAAGGCTAACCTATAGTTAGTGTGGTTAAACACTATCAAGGAGGTAACAGGAATTCTACATGTTCATCTATTTTCTTTGATGTTGTTATTTCTTGATTGGGTGATTTCATAGAAAGACATGTTAGAGTTTCTTGTATGCATATGTGTGTTATTATTTGCGTCTCCATAATCTAGAATATGTATGTTAGAGTTTTATTTAATTTTCATCATTTATTTGTTTATGTATTTGATGAGGTGATTTCGGCATGAGCATAATCTAGGGTTCTTGTATGTAGCAAAATATTGATTATATGTGTGGTTAGTATTTTTAAATGGAAGCATGTCAGGGTTCAAATTCTTTTAAGAGTTATGCTTTTATGTTGATTAAATAATATTGTGTTGGTGTTGGTTTTAAAGGATTTTGATGTCTTGATTAATGATTATAAAGATGCAAGTTTTGGTATTAGTAACATGTTATGTTTGAATCATGAAATTTTGTGAAATTGATAAGTGTTGCTATGCTATAGGTTTCAGCCAACAAGAGGGAAATATGTTTTAATGGTTGTTTTATTTTTATTTTTCTCTTTTGATTTGTTGGATAAAAAGGGCATGATAAATTTTGGGAATTATTTTATTAATTATTATGTGTATTATTCAGCCAAGGGGAGATTAAAATGGGCTTTAGTGTTTGTTTATGTTGACACTGTTTTTCGTCAACTTAATTATGTAGAGCAATTAAATAGGAAGAAAAGCAAAGAAAGAGTTTTTTTATGTGGTCCAGTAGTTAAAATCTGCCTACGTCTACGAGTCACTTTTATTAAAATTTGTGTTAAAGCTTCAAGAAAGAGTAATTTCACAAAATATTTTTCAGTACAAAATTGTGTCTGTACAAATGACTAGATCCAAGCTATTTATAGGCCTGGTTACAAGAATATCTTCTCACAAGTTTAAGGAAGTTACAACATATATTCAAATTTAAATTCAAATGAATATTTGAATAATTATACAATTAAAATGCATTATTTAAATAAAGATCCCATAAAAATAGGGATTCAACACACGGTTTTAACTAATCCCAAAGAAATAGAGATTTCCTTACAACTTCTCCGTGTATATATTTAATGTGCCTTCGAACTTGAATACTGCTTCAACGCACTTTCGAGATCACTCGTACCCTCGAGCTCACCATTCTAGTTGTCGCCACCTCCTTGCTTGATCAGTCCGTCGAACTCATCTCTCGGAGGAGACTAATACCTTTGAGCCTGCAACTTATGCTCAAGCATTGATGACGTAGCTCTGGAACTTCGTGACAATTTGTACAAGTATAATGCTAACACTTGTTAATCCCGAGCTTACACTTTTTGAGCCTACATTTCAATGCTACTTATTTATTCTCAAAATTTGGATGTAACATTTTGCTCTCTCAAAAGTGTTGGTTCGAATCCTATGAGAAAGAAACTTTTGAACTTCACTTTTGGGAAATGTGCCCACCTACCACACTTGAGTGTGGACACATGTCATTATGGGATTGCATTCTACTTTTTGCACACGTCTTTTCCCATTCTACTTTTTGTCGCCAATCATCGAGATTAAATGCGGTGCATCAGATCTCTTTTCAATTCAATTCAAGGGCCCAGATTCATCCCCAAAGGACACCTTTTTGCCTATTTAAACTATTTTTTCATCTCTTCCACTTTCACTTTTACACTTTCAGTTTTCAGAAGAGAAAACAAGAACCAGAGCTCTCTAGCCTTCACATGTTCTCCAAGCCAAAAAAATAAAGCAACCTTGGTTGGTTTGGTTCCATCGCATCACTCCTACTTCCGATCTTCCAATCCATGATATCTTCATTGCCAAGATCAACTTTGTGTAAGTTCTTTGAACCTTGCTTTTCTCTTTTTTATACAGTTCATCCCATTTCTATGCATAAAGAAAAACTTTCCTAGTTCTTGCTAAGTTCTTGAAATTTTTACTATATATAGAAATTTTTTATTCATAGGGTGCATGTAACGCCCTACTGCCTTAGAGCCATTACTAAGTTAGTTTAAAACGTGCAATTAACTCACTAACTGAGGTTTTAGGTTAAAAGTGTAGCTAAACAGTAATAAAAGTCATATAATTTGAAAATGTAATCATTCACTGAAAATTATAAAGCGTTAAACATTTGGGATCCCATAGTACTGTTTGGAAATATTTACAACTCAAAAATATGCTTAAGGTCGACTAAACGACAAAATTCGGACTAATACAAAATGTCTCCCAAAGATAATACTCTTGGCTGTGACAGCCAGGCAGGCCAAACATGTACACGTCGCTTCACGCTCTCCGTACTCATGGTTTGTCGACCTTCCCCTTGCCCTTACCTGCACCATAGAGCATCCGTGAGCCGAAGCCCAGCAAGAAAACTACACACAAGCAATCAACATATAATAATAAAACTGCCAACAAGCTAAACACATAACGGCCATGCCGTCCTAGGCGCTTTACCAGGCCCTGGGTTCGCGGTCTACATCGTGAGGATATCCCAGGTATCCAATAAGGGTCTCACCCTAGAAACTCACACTCCGCGTGCTTAACGTTGCTCCCGGCCCCTTGCCATTCCCGGCCCTGGCCGTTCTCGGCCTTTGTCGTTCTCGACCTTCCCCGTTCCTGGCCATCGCCGTACATTTACAGAGATGCAACACATATCATAAACTTAACAAACACTTAAAAAAATACAAGCATACACAATAGGGCTATGCCTTGCATCATAATCACATAGGGGCGTGCCCTGCAATACAAACTATAGGGCCACGCCTTACTCTATGGGTACAACATTTTTCTTACCTGTGTTCCGAGCTTTCCGAGCACTAATATCTCGAGCACAGTCCCCTAACCTAGTCACAACGCATCAACAACATCCATCCATCAAGTTCTAATCCATTAAATAACTTTGGGTTATAATTCTAACCTCTGGGACCTTGAATTCTATTAATCCGGGTGATAGAATCCATCCCGAGCCTTAAAACCTTCTTGGGGTCCAAAAACCCACTAAGCGTCGCGGCTCCATGGTCCCATGTCACGGCCCACCTCAACCAGAAACCCAACCCCAAAACTCAGCCTATGCGCGCCGCGGCCCAATCCATGGTGTGCCGCGGCCCGCCGTTCTTCCTGGCCTCCCAATTGTTCTAGAGGGTCGCGACTCAGCAAGAACAATGCCGCGGTCGGACCCTTCGAACCTAGAACTACCCTCCATTTTCACCACCAACACCAAGCCAAATTACCCCAAAATCAATCTAACAATCCAATTCAATCACCACAGAAGTTCTACTATAGTCTCAGCAACAAAACCTAACAAGGATCAACGCCAAACCTCATCTAGAAACTCAAGAGTGATCCACCACCTAGCTCACATGCATAACCTTGAAGCACCAACAAAACTCAGCATAAACCCAAATAATTAAGTGCTAAGATCCTTACCTTAATTGATAGCTTTTCCCTTGAGCTAATCCTCAACCACAACCAACTTCAATTCCTTAAGAACTAAGCTTGCCAATTCTTTAACTCATCAAAGTCTTCAAACACAAGAGGGAGAAGGGAGAGAACCGAAGAAGAGAGACAGATGTTTTGGGATGGTTTCCTAATTTCTGAACATTTCCTTAGTTTTGTTTACTTAACTTAGGTCTCTAAGGTTACCTCCAAGGCTCGGGGTACCAAAAACGTCCCTAAGGGAAAAATGGTAAATTTCCCCGATAATCCCTCTAAATGTTCTAACTTCAAATATATCTCCAAATATTTATTTTCATAACCCAATAACCCAATAAAATGTCTAATGCTCAAAATACCCCTCGACTCGCCCCGAGTCGGGTATTCGACCCCATTCTGACTTTCTAGCTAAATCGTTCCCTAGGACTGCCTCAGATCGTGCATCTCAAATATATCACCACCCTCACGTGGTAAATATCACTATATTCACAAATATTACATTTATGCCCTCAGCGAGCTAAAATTACAAACATGCCCCTAACAACCAAATGGGACCCACATGCATACTTAATTCACCTAAACATGCATTTCTAATCACATACTCACCAAATTCACATATTAATATAATAAACCACTTATTGCACTCCAGCCACGCTAATCAAGGCCTTGAGCCTTATTAGCAAATTTGGGACGCTACAGCTATCCCCTCCTTACAGAAATTTCATCCTCGAAATTACCTGAACAACTCGGGATACCGCTCCCGCATATCCGATTCAAGTTCCCACGTCGCCTCCTCAATCTTGCTGTTCCTCCACAACACTTTCACCAAGGCGATGGTCTTGCTTCGCAAGACTTTATCCTTCCGGTCGAGAATCTGAACCGGCTTCTCCTCATATGACAAATCCTGGTCCAGCACCAAGTTCTCATAACTCAATACATGAGTCGAATCTGAAACGTACTTCCAGAGCATGGATACATGAATGACATCATGAACCCCTGATAGAGTTGGAGGCATCGCCAATCTGTAAGCTACCTCTCCAACCCATTCTAGAATCTCAAAGGGGCCAACAAACCTAGGGCTTAGCTTGCCCCGAACACCAAACCTTTTCACTCCTCTCAAAGGTGAAACTCTAAGGAACACATGGTCACCGACTTGAAACTCTACGCTCCTGCGTTTCAAGTCCGAGTAACTCTCCTGGCAACTCTGGGAGGCGAGCATTCGAGCTCTAATCTTTTCAATTGGCTCATTGGTCCTCTGAACCATCTTAGGACCTAAGTACCTCCTCTCACCCGTCTCATCCCATTGAATAGGTGATCTGCACTTCCTTCCATATAACATCTCAAACGGAGCCACTCCGATAGTCGCCTGATAACTATTATTGTACGAAAACTAAATCAAAGGGAGATACTTACTCCAAGATCTCCAAAATCCAGCACACATGCTTGTAGCATATCTTCCAGTATCTGAATCGTCCTCTCAGACTGTCCATCTATCTGAGGATGATAAGCGGTACTAAACTGCAACTGCGTGCCCATAGCCTTCTGCAGACTCTCCCAAAACTTGGAGGTGAAGGTGGGGTCTCTGTTAGATACTATCAACCTCGAAGCCCCATGAAGTCGAATAATCTCCTTCACATACAACTCGACATACTTCTCCACAGTATAAGTCGTCCTGATAGGTAAAAAGTGGGCAGATTTGGTATACCTATCCACAATCACCCACACTGAGTCATGCTGTCCCACGGTCTTCGGTAAACCAACCAAGAAGTCCATGGTGATATCCCCACTTCCACTCTGGAATCCCTCGAGGCTGCAATAACCCTGCTGACCTCTAATGTTCAGCCTTTACTTGCTGACAAGTTATGCACTTAGCCACATAATCCACCACATCCCTCTTCATTCCTGACCACCAATACAAGGCTCTCAAATCTTGGTACATATTCGTTGTACCTGGATATGAAGAATAAGGAGTGGCGTGAGATTCATCCAAGATCTCTCATCGGATACCAGAATCCATCGGAACACAGATCCAACCCTTGTGCTTCAGTAATCCCATCTCCAAGTTAGAGAAGTCCTTAGCTGCCCCAACTAAGACACTCTCTTTCTGCCCTCTCAACTAGGGATCCTTCCCCTGCGCTTCCTTGATCCTCTCAAGGAGTGTAGACTGAAGAGTGATGTTGGCTAACCGACCAACCACCTACTCTATGCCCGCTTTAGCCATCTCCTCAGCTAACTTATCAGATATCTGCCTCGATCTGAACAATTGTTCTGGGCCCTCCCGACTCAATGCATCAGCTACTACATTAGCCTCCCCAGGATGGTATAGGATATCACAATCATAATCCTTTACCGATTCCAGCCACCGTCTCTGGCACATATTCAGATCCTTCTGAGTAAAGAAGTACTTCAAACTCTTATGGTCGGTGTATATCTCGCACTTCTCACCATATAGATAATGTCTCCAAACCTTAAGTGCAAATACCATCGCTGCCAACTCTAGATCATGTGTGGGATATCTCTGCTCATACTCCTTTAACTGTCTTGATGCGTAGGCTATCACCTTTTCGGCTTGCATCAGCACACACCCTAAACCCTATCTGGAAGCGTCACAATAAACCACAAACTTCCTATTGTCTGTCGGCAGACTCAATATTGGAGTGGTGATCAGTCGTCGCTTTAATCCCTTGAAACTATTCTCACACCTGTCTGTCCACACATATTTAGTTTTCTTCCTCATCAATTCAGTCAACGGTGTGGCTATTCTGGAGAATCCCTCAACGAACCGCCGATAATACCCTGCCAATCCCAGAAAACTCCTAACTTCAGGAACGCTGCTTGGTCTAGGTCAATCTCTCACTGCCTCAATCTTACTTGGGTCAACCAGAATCCACTCCTTACTGACAATATGGCCCAGAAACGTGACTTGCGGTAGCCAAAACTCGCACTTGCTGAACTTAGCATATAACCTATGCTCTCTCAACTGCTGCAACACCAAACGTAGATGCTACTCATGCTCTGTCTCTGCCTGAGAGTACACCAGTATGTCATCAATAAACACAATCACAAACTTGTCCAAATAGTCCTTGAAAACCTTATTCATCATGTCCATAAAAGCTGTTGGGGCGTTGGTTAATCCAAAAGACATAACCAGAAATTCATAATGTCCATATCTTGTGCAGAAAGCGGTCTTTGGTATGTCCTCCTTTTTAATCCTTAGCTGATGGTAACATGACCGGAGATCAATCTTAGAAAACACTGTCTTTCCCTGTAGCTGGTCAAATAAATCATCGATTCTAGGTAATGGGTACTAGTTCTTGATGGTCAACTTGTTCAGCTCCCTATAATCAATACACATCATAAGAGATCCATCCTTCTTCTCGACTAACAACACTGGAGCACCCCATGGCGAGAAACTCGGTCTGATGAACCCCAAATCCAGTAACTCCTGCAATTGAATCTTCAATTCCTTTAACTCTGCTAGAGCCATTCTGTAAGGTGTCCTGGATACTGGCTCCGCCCTTGGCACCAACTCTATAACAAACTAGATCTCTCGTTGTGGCGGCAACCCTGGAAAATCTGCTGGAAATAAATCTGGAAACTCACATACCAATCTGGTCTCACCTGGCCCAACCGACACAACCCTAGAGGTATCCACAATGTTCGCTAGGAATCCTATGCAACCTTCCTACATCAGGTCTCTAGCCTTCAGTGCTAAAATCATAGGTACCCGCAGTCCACTAACTGTCCCCACAAATACAAATGGTACCTTCCCTTCTGGTTCAAAAGTCACCATCCTGCGCTTGCAGTCAATCGTCGCCCCATACTTCAATACCCAATCCATCCCTAGGATCATATTGAAGTCATCCATCACTAGCTCGATCAGATCAACAGACAATTCCCTACCGTCTATCTCTACTGGCAATGCTCTAATCCATCTCCTAGAGACTACCAGTTCCCCAGTTGGCAACAGAGTCTGAAAACCCCTAGCATACAAATCACTAGGTCTACACAGCTGATCTATCTCTCTAGTAGATACAAATGAATGGGTAGGTCCCGAATCAATCAATGTAGAATAAGAAGAACCAGCACTAGAAATCTAACCTGTCATGACTGAGGTGCTAGCCTCAGCCTTAGTCTGAGTCAAGGTGAATACTCTGCAGGAGCGAGGCTGTCGCCCTGCTTCGACTCCTCTTTTCTGGCCTGTGGGCAATCCTTCTTTAGATGATTGACACTCCCATAGATAAAGCAGGCCCTGATCCTACACTTTCCTCGATGTCGTCGTCTGCATCGAGGACACACTGGAAAACTTCTCCAGTTGTACTTCCGCCCTGACGGCCGCCAAAAGCACCATGTGCCCTCATATCCAAGCTAGGAGGAACAAAAGAATCTGGGGCCTTTCTATTCTGTTTAATGGGGCCACTACCCTGATTGGATCCAGTAAAAGGAGGCATTGTCCTCCTGGCATCGCGCCTAACAACACTCTCTCTTCATATCTGATCCTCGGCTCCCTTAGCCGTAAGGGCCTTGTCCACTACCTGGGCATATGTAGTAGTCTCTGGATCCAAAGTAATCTTAACATCATGGGCGATCATAACATTCAACCCCCGCACAAATTTATCCCTTCTTGCCACATCAGTTGGCACCAAATCCGGCGCGAACTTTGCCAACCGGTCAAATCTCAAGATGTACTCAGTAACTGTCAACCGGTTCTGAGTTAGGTTGATAAACTCGTCAACCTTTGCAGCTCGGACTGCAACACTATAATATTTCTCATTAAAGATGTTTCTGAATTCTTCCCAAGTCATAACTGCAACATTCCTTCTTTGAGTCACTACATCCCACCAGATACGGGCATCCACTCTAAACATGTAGTTAGCACAAGCTAACCTTTCGTTCCCTACCACCCTCATAAAATCTAAGATGGAGGAAATCATATTCATCCACTGCTCTGCCCGCAGTGGATACAAAGGTTCCCACCTATTCCCCATAACAGGCTGAACTGGCACTGGCGCCACAGCCTGCTGAACTTGCAACCCAGTGCTCTGAGGAGGGGCCTGTTGCCTCAGCTGTCGAAGTTCTTCCTCTGTTCGATGCAGTCTAGCTTCCATTTCGGCATACATCTGTTGCCAATTCTCTGGGGCAGGTGGAGGGTCCTGACCCTAGTTGTCATCCTCAGCCCTACTACCACGGAGTCTAGATGATTGTCGAGGCATCTCAACAATATGCCTGCAATCAACGACGCCGCTCATCAGGCATGATAACAACATCCAAAACCACTTCCTAATTCACATCACCCAACCATAATAGCAATCCACAATACACAAATAGCATACAACACTCAACGGGCCATGCTCTAGCATCATGCATATATTAACTCATTCATCATGTTCTATATAAAATAATCAGGCATACATGGCATTTAAACACATAGTCAAACATATAATTCAATCATTACCAACCAACCTTGAATCGAGCTTGTAACTGATAGCGAGCGTACATGTTCGGTCAATCTCCAACAACCATAAACCTTGGCTCGCTCTGATACCAAGTTGTAACGCCCTACTGCCTTAGAGCCGTTACTAAGTGAGTTTAAAACGTGTAATTAACTCGCTAACTAAGGTTTTAGGTTAAAAGTGTAGCTAAATAGTACACTAAAAATTATAAAGTGTTAAACATTTGGGATCCCAAAGTACTGTTTGGAAATATTTACAACTCAAAAATATGTTTAAGGTCGACTAAACGACAAAATTTGGACTAATACAAAACGTCTCCCAAAAAAATACCCTGGCTATGACAGCCAGGCAGGCCAAACATGTACACGTCGCTTCACGCTCTTCGTACTCATGGTTGGTTGACCTCCCCCTTGCCTTACCTGCAACATAGAGCACCCGTGGGCCAAAGCCCAGCACGAAAACTCCACACAAGCAATCAACATATGCATATCTATCAATCAACATATAATAATAAAACCGCCAATAGGCTAAACACATAACGACCATGCTGTCCCATGTGCTTTACTAGGCCCTGGGTTCGCGGTCTACACCGTGAGGATATCCCAGGTATCCAATAGGGGTCTTACCCTGGAAACTCGCACTCCATGTGCTTAACGCTGCTCCCAGCCCCTTGCCGTTCTCGGCCTTGCCATTCTCGGCCTTTGCCATTCCCGGCCCTCACCGTACATTTACAGATATGCAACACATAGCATAAACTTAACAAACACTTAAACAAATACAAGCATACACAATAGGGCTATGCCCTGCATCATAATCACATAGGGTTGTGCCCTGCAATACAAACTATAGGGCCACACCCTGCTCTATGGGTACAACAGTTTTCTTACCTGTGTTCCGAGCTTTCCGAGCCCCGATATCTCGAGCACAGTCCCCTAGTCTGAGCCTCATTGAAAACCTAGTCACAACGCAGCAACAACATCCATCCATCAAGTTCTAATCCATTAAATAACTTTGGGTTATAATTCTAACCTCCGGGACCTTGAATTCTATTAATCTGGGTGATAGAATCCATCTCGAGCCTTAAAACATTCTTGGGGTCCAAAAACCCACTAAGCGCCGCGGCCCCATGGTCCCATGCCACGGCCCGCCTCAACCAGAAACCCAACCCAAAAACTCAGCCTATGCGCGCCACAACATAATCCATGGTGTGCCGCGGCCCGCCCTTCTTCCTGGCCTCCCAATTGTTCTAGAGGGCCACGACTCAGCAAGAACAATGGTGCGGCCCGACCCTTCAAACCCATAAAAACCCTCCATTTTCACCACCAAAACCAAGCCAAATTACCCTAAAATCAATCTAACAATCCAATTCAATCACCATAGAAGTTCTACTATAGTCTCAGCAACAAAACCTAACAAGGATTAACCCCAAACCTCATCTAGAAACTCAAGAGTGATCCACCACCTAGCTCACATGCATAACATTGAAGCACCAAAAAAACTCAACATAATCCCAAATAATTAAGTGCTAGGATCCTTACCTCAATTGATAGCTTTGCCCTTGAGCTAATCCTCAACCACAACCAACTTCAATTCCTTAAGAATTAAGCTTGCCAATTCTTTAACTCATCAAAGTCTTCAAACACAAGTGGGAGAAGGGAGAGAACTGAAGGAGAGAGAGAGAGAGATGTTTTGGACCGGTTTCCTAATTTCTGAACATTTCCTTAGTTTTGTTTACTTAACTTAGGTCTCTAAGATTACCTCCAAGGCTCGGGGTACCAAAAACGTCCCCGAGGGCAAAATGGTAAATTTCCCTGATAATCCCTCCTAAATGTTCTAACTTTAAATATATCTCCAAATATTTATTTTCATAACCCGATAACCCAATGAAATGTCTAATGCTCAAAATACCCATCGACTCGCCCCGAGTCGGGTATTCGACCCCATTCTGACTTTCTAGCTAAATCGCTCCCTAGGACTGCCTCAGATCGTGCATCTCAAATATATCACCACCCTCATGTGGTAAATATCACAATATTCATAAATATTACATTTATGCCCTCAACGGGCTAAAATTATAAACATGCCCCTAACAACCAAATGGGGCCCACATGCATACTTAATTCACCTAAACATGCATTTCTAATCACATACTCACCAAATTCAAATATTAATATAATAAACTACTTATTGCCCTCCAGCCATGCTAATCAAGGCCCTAAGCCTTATTAGCAAATTTGGGACGCTACAGTGCAAATTCTTAATCGGTAGAGATCTGTTTAGGCAAAAAAAATGGTAAAAAACTGGTAAAAATGGCTTCTTTTTATAAGTTATAAGGTAATAGGATATATGTTTCGTGTAGTGTAAGGAATATGGTTTTGAATTTGGGTTTTAATGCACATAACCCAATGATATCCCTTTTTTGGGTAATTGCCCACTTTCCCTTGAAAATCAAGATAACCCTTATTAGAATTAACTTCCCACTTTGCGCGTGGGGAAACTCTCGATGCCCCAAACTTGTATTAGACTGGTTAGGTCATCCGAGTTGCCTTGCTTATTTCGAGCCTCCAGTCTCAAATTCCCAATTTTTATTCACCTTCTTCAATCCCTTTGTCTCAAGATTTCGAGCTCAAGTCTTCAATTTTTTTTTTATTTCCATTCTTTCTAAGTGATGGGCCCTCACTTTTTTCTTTCTTATTAGATGTCGTAGTCTTCAGAGAATCAGTGCGGGCTCAAGCTTGCAATCCCTTACCACCAACCATCTCCTCGAGTTGAATCTCCATTCACTCAAAATCAACGGTTGATTTGGGAGCACGAGGAATGCCTTAAACATGAAGACATTCGAGCATAATTTCGACGTCAAATTATCAAAGTCGAAGAAAGAAAGAGAAGAAGACTACAGTTTTTCGTATATCCAGATCCCGATCTTGAGATCCATCCAATTCTGTTAGACCCACAGTATAAGGTTACAATAGCTTATCCCCCAAGCCAGCTCTCCTTTGAACTTATGGAAAGATCGTCGAGTTAGAACCCCTCATCTTCCCCTCCTATCTCTTCTATTCCTACCCTCCAGGGTGAATTTTTTGAGGCTGACATGTACAAGAGTACTATCCACACTACAAGACAGATTTCAGACATCCTGTCTTGTCACTGTCTTAAGTTGACAGGGGAGCTCTATTGCCGAGCTCCTAAGTCTAAAGAGAGAAGTTGTTATGCTTCAGGTGAGGAGAACTTGGAGAGAAAGGTTAAGCTCGCGGCCTGGAGTCACGAGCACATGCGAGTTGGGGCACTTTTCCCTCTAAATGATTATTTTATGAAGTTTACCGACTATGTCGGTATAGCCCCTTTCTAGCTCTAGACCAACTCTTATAGATTTTTGGCGACACTGAAGTCGCTTTATCATGAAATGAAGGAAGGTCCATCTCCTTACGAGATCTTGTAGCTTTTTGCTTGATGAGTAACCCCACAAGAACTAAAGGTGGAGACAGGTTCTACTATCTCTCCAGCTGACCTCGAGAGAGGAGGTTGTTCGAGGATATTCCAAACCATCCACCCAACTTCAAGATACAATTCTTTTGGATGAACGACCTCGAATCGTCCAAATTCCTTTCATTCCAACGCCCTCGTAAGTTATCTTATGCTTTTATCAAACACTTAGTTTTTCTTAAGATCTTTTTCAGAGCTCAAATAGTCACGCCTTTATGTTCTTTTACAACCAAATATTATTATGATTGGTTAAATACAAAAGATAAGTGTTAAAATACAAGCAAGGTATAAACACTTAGTAAATTTCACATAGTGAAGATGTGAAATTTGAGCTTCAATTGCAAGCACTTTTTAAAATATGTTTTTGGGTCCAAAGTGATGCATGAAGGTATCTAAGGGTTCCCAAAAATTTTGGTAGCATTTAGAGAATTTTTAGGACCTTTCGAAGTGTCCAAAAATAGAGAGGGTGGCGACGTAGATGTGTAGCATCGTCTGCATGCAGGTGATGCGTCGCCTACGTACAACGTACAAGTTAAGTGAAATACTCTTAATGACGTGTTTTACAAGTCTAATACTATTGGTTAGACCTAATGACAGTGCCTACTCTATATAAGGGTCAAAATAGTATTTTGGAAGACTTGATCACTCTCTCCAATCTCTTTCTAGTTCCAAGAATCTCTAGTTTTCGCCAAGAACTCTCAAAGAAAGTGCTTGACTTTGAGAGTTTAAGGCTTGTTCAATCTCAATCCTCATTTCCTCTTAGAAAAGGCTTCAAGCATCCATGGTGGCTAGGAAATAAATTATTAGGGCAACATTTTGCAACCCGTATAAGCCTTGGATTTGTGATTTTGCTTTGTTCTGAAGGATTTCTCATAGTGGTGGTTTTTGCCCAGGGCTTTGAAGCTTCATCATGGTTGAAGAAGACCATTCATCTACTTGGGTTTGCAAGTACTTTCTTAATTCTTTTTAGTCTTTGTCAATCCATTTTTTGTGTGGATTCTAAATTTTGAGGTGGTGTTATCTCACTCTCCCCCAACATTCTAATACTTTATTATATGAGATAGCATATCATGGAAGAGTCTAACACCTTTTCGGCATTGAAATTCAAGACTCAAGATTTTGTAAGATTGTATAGGTTTGATGGGACTAACTTTGTTCATTGGCAAGACAAGATTAGATTCTTGCTCACTTTTTTGAAGGTTTTCTGTGTCTTGGACAAAGACCGAAAAGCTTTGGAAGAGCTCAAGGAAGACGATTCTCAAGAAGTTGTCAAATAACGGAAGAAGCGAGAAGATGATGAGTTGATTTGTAGGGGTCACATCCTCATTGTTCTTTCGGATAGGCTCTATGATCTCTACACCAACACCAAGACCGGTAAGGAGATTTGGGAGGCCTTAGAAAAGAAGTACAAAATGGAAGAAGAATGTACTAAGAAATTACTTATTACTCAATATATGGAATTTAAATTTCATGATGATAACCCCCTTCTCCCTCAAATTCATGAATTGCAAATTATTGTGAATAAATTGTATACACTTAATATTGTATTGTCGGAACAATTCCTTGTTGGTGCCATTATAGCCAAGTTACTTCTTTCTTGGAGAGGCTATGGAAAGAAAATTCTCCATAGAAATGAGGAGATTTCTTTGGAGGAAATTCTCAAACACTTGAGAATTGAGGATGAATCTCGTTCTAGAGATATGAATGAGGAAAAGTCCAATGGAGAGACTTCTAAGGCCAATGTGGTGGATAAACCCCCTAACAAGGGCAAAGGAATTAGTAAGAACAAGGACACGGGTCAAAAATCCTTAGGGCCTAAGAAGAATGAGGGACAATTCAAAAGTTCCAAGGGACCTTGCTTTGTGTGTGGCAAGAATGGCAACTTTGCTAGACTTGTACATAGGATTTAGCACAATTAAAAGGGCTATCAAATGTGGATTAATTGATTGTTGAGCATGATAAATGTGAATTGTGTGTTAAATCTAAAATGGTAAAGAAACCTTTTCCTAGTGTTGAAAGAAACTCTAACTTGTTAGATTTGATACATAGTAATTTATGTGAACTTAATGGAATGTTGACTAGAGGAGGAAGTAGATATTTTATTACTTTCATTGATGATTGCTTTATGTTCACATATGTATATTTTCTTAAGAATAAATATGAAGCATTTTATGTGTTTAAGGTTTATAAAGCGGAAGTTGAAAATCAACTTGAAAGGAAAATTAAAGTGCTTAGAAGTGATATGGGTGGTGAATATTTTTCAAATGAATTTAACTTGTTTTGTGAAGAATATGGAATAATTCATGAATGTACAACCCCTTATAATATACAACAAAATGGTATAGCGGAAAGAAAAAATAGAACATTTATTGAGATGATTAATGCTATGCTATAACACTCTAAATTGAATATTAGTTTGTGGGGTGAAGCCTTGCTATTCGCTTGTCATATTTTGAATCGTATTCCCACGAAGAATAATAATATCTCTCCATATGAGTTATGGAAAGGAAAGAAACCAAACATTGGTTATCTTAAAGTGTGGGGGTGTCTTGCTTATTGCAATAGCACCGATCCTAAAATGACCAAGTTGGGTCCAAGGATATAAGATTTGCATTTGTGGGTTATGCCCAAAATAGCAAAGCTTATAGATTTTTAGACTTGGAGTCTAATATAATAATTCAATCATGGGAGGTTGAGTTCTTTGAGAACATGTCATGCGATGACAACAAGTTAGAACCAACTCAAATTAGAGAGCCTCAAGAGGAGACTCCTAAAATAGTTGGTGAGCAGCCTCAGTTGCCTAGAAGGAGTCAAAGGCTCAAATATTTGGAATCAAGTGAGAAGTGTTCTCAAAAAGAGATATTATACCTTGTTGAAGGTGATAATGAGGAAGTTACTTAGAACATCCAATAGTACTTCAAATAGAAGTTGATCCCAAAACTTTCAAAGAAGCAATGTCTTCAAGAGGCCCTGCTTGTTGGAAGGAGGCAATTAATGATGAAATGGATTCAATTATGTCAAACCATAGTTGGGAATCAGTTGACCTTCCAAAGGGGTCTAAACTAATTGGGTGCAAATGAGTATTTAGAAAGAAATACCATACCGATGACACCATACAAACCTTCAAGGCTAGGTTAGTAGCCAAAGGTTTCAAACAAAGGGAGGAAATAGATTACTTTTACACATATGCACCGATAGAAAGAACTACTTCTATAAGATTTTTGTTTTCCTTATCATCTATATATAACCTTTATGTTCACCAAATGGATGTCAAAACGACATTCCTGAATGGAGATATTGAGGAGGAGGTCTATATGGAACAACCTGAGGGTTTTGTTCTTCATGGAAATGAACATAAAGTGTAAAGACTTGTCACATAATTATGTGGTTTGAAACATGCTCCAAAAAAATGGCATGAGAAGTTTGATAAAGTCATTGTTTCTAATGGATTTAGATACACTAATGCAGACAAGTGCTTATACTCTAAGACTTGTGGTGACTATGTCATACTTGTGTGTCTATATGTAGATGATATGTTGATTTTAAGTAATGAAATGAAAGGAATTATAGAAGTGAAGAGGTTTATATCTTCTAACTTCAAAATGAAAGACCTTGGAGAGGTAGATACCATTCTAGGTATCAAAGTTAGAAGGAATAGTGGGGGGTTTTGTGTTGAGTCAAATCCACTATGTTGAGAAAGTGCTTGACAAATTCAGTCATTTTAAAATCAAAGAGGCACATACACCGTTTGATTCAAACATGAAGTTTGAAAAGAATGGTGGTAGAGCAGTGGCTCAATTGGAATATGCAAGTACAATAGGAAGCCTTATGTACGTCGCTTATTGCACAAGAGCGGATATTGCATTTGCGGTTAGTAAACTTAGTAGGTTTACTAACAATTTAAGTGTCAAGCATTGGGAAGCTATTGAGTGAGTTCTTGGTTATCTGAAGTTTACCAAAGAGTATAGTCTCACTATACAAAATTTCCAAAGATACTTGAAGGATATTCCAATGCTAATTGGATATCGGGAGTTGGAGATGATCTCTCCACCACCAGTTGGGTGTTTTCTCTTGGAAGATGTGCAATCTCATGGGGCTCCAAAAAGTAAACTTGTATATCATACTCAACCATGGAAGTGGAGTTTATAGCTTTAGCGGAAACCGACAAAGAGGCTGAGTGGCTTAGGAATCTCATGATGGGTATTCCTTTAACTGCAAATATGGTATCAATAATTTCAATACATTGTGATAACCAATCCTCACTTGCTAGAGCATATAATAGTGTGTATAATGGAAAGTCTAGACATATTAGTCTAAGACATGAATATGTGAAACAATTGATTCAATGTAGAATCATATCGATCTCATATGTTAAGACATGTGAGAACTTAGTGGATCCATTTACAAAACTTCATGTGAGAATGTTAGTAAGCTCTACTCCAAAAGGGATGACATTGAAACTCCTAGAATAATAGATTCACCAATGATGGCAACCCAACTCTCAACTTGTACAAATCAAGGGAAAGAGTTCAATGGGTACGAACAAGTCATTGATAAGTGAATAGTTTCCACACTAAAATTTATGAGGAGTTCCATTCGAGATGGTTAGTGTTGGTTGCTACCGAGTTAGGATTAAGCCTAGGAATTTTAATGAAGTTCAGTTAAGTGTAACAAACATCTATAAAGGTAGCAAAAATGTTGTAAGAACTTCACCTATGTGGAGTTAGAGGTGGTGCCGCCTCTCATGGGAGTTGGAGTTTCTCCCCGGAAAGTTCCTGAAGAGATGAGCTCATGGCCATGATAATGCTAAGCGAGAAAGTGGGAAAATAAAAGATGTGGTGGAGGTGTGTGAGGTATCACTGGTTTTATCATATGGAATAATTGGTTCAAGCTTTTAAGCAACTAATGATTTTGATAGGACTTTGTAGTATTTTCACTAAGGTAAAGTTCAAATCGAAAGGTACTATATTTTATGCACCAAAACTGTTTTAAGCTAGAGACTGAGGCTTGTATTTAACCAAGTGGGGGATTGTTATGATTGGTTAAATACAAAAGATAAGTGTTAAATTACAAGCAAGGTATAAACACTTAGTAAATTTCACATAGTGAAAATGTGAAATTTGAGCTTCAATTGTAGGCACTTTTTAAAATGCGTTTTTGGGTCCAAAGTGATGCATGGAGGTTTCTAAGGGTTCCCAAAAAGTTTGGTAGCATTTAGAGCATTTTTAGGACCTTCAGAAGTTAACAAAAATAGAGAGGGTGTCGATACATCGCCTGCATGCAGGTTACCCTTCGCCTACTATAGTACGTACAAGTTACATGAAATGCTCTTAATGATGTGTTCTACAAGTCTAATCCTATTGGTTAGACCTAATGACAGTGCCTACTCTATATAAGGGTCAAAATAGTGTTTTGGAAAACTTGATCACTCTCTCCAATCTCTCGATACCCCCCTCTCTCTCTAGCTCCAATAATCTATAGTTTTCTCCAAGAAGTCTTAAAGAAAGTGCTTGACTTTGAGAGTTTAAGGCTTGTTCAATCTAAATCCTCATTTCCTATCAGAAAAGGCCTCAAGCATCCATGGTGGCTAGGAAATAGAGTATTAGGACAACGTTTTTCAATGTTTATAAGCCTTGGATTTGTTATTTTGCTTTGTTCTAAAGGATTGCTCAAAGTGGTGGCCTTTGCCTAGGGTTTTGAAGCTTCATCAAGGTTGAAGAAGACCGTTCATCTACTTGGGTTTGCAAGTTCTTTCTTAATTCTTTTGTAGTCTCTGTCAATCCATTTTTTGTGTAGATTTTAAATTTTATTATCTCACTCTCCCCCAAAAACTATGACTGCCCAAAACCAACTCAAGACATGGAGACCCACAGGAAGAAAATGTTGAAACTCCTATATGGTCAGCAATCCCTTCATTACCTCCTGCACAAGGATAAATTGTGCCTCTGCAAAATCCTTAACGAAGGCGAGTCCACAAATGACTTTTTGACTCGCAAGTATGCTCAATGGGAAGATTTCCTTCTTCCTCCCCCTTTAAATCCTTCAAAGAAAAAGAAAAGGTAGGACTCGAGCATAGAGCTAGTGGAGCCTTCAGGGTTGGGTAGGGAGGCTCAAGATGAGGAATTTCCGGGCTCGACAAGAGGTAAAGTAGTGTTGGATATGTCCATGTGGTCTCCAACTCTTTTGAAATATGAGCCCAACGTCTTTGTTCTCTTTTACAATCCCAGAACAACTTTTCTACTTGGTCGGGGGAAGATTGTAAGGTCCATAAAGATGACAGCTAGTTAGGTAAATTTCAAACAATGTATAGTTTAAATGAGGATTGGGAAGGGATAGTGATTCAATATGGAACCAATGACTATAGAAACTTATCTAGGTTATCCATTACCTATTGAGAAGGTACTCCCATAGAATCCTCAGAAGATAGATGGATTTTCTAGTCCCCAAGATCAAGCTCGAAGGAATCTTCCAGTTAGGTTTCCTTACTAACTGTTTCATATCTACCTATGATAACCAGTTGCTAATATGGTTTCTCTTTTGTTTTTAAGGTGATATGGATTCAGAGCTTGACAACATACTCGGGACACCACCTAAGGCCTGAGGTAGCAAGCGGGGTGACGTGTCCTCGAAAAAGGATGCACCTCCTTCTAAAGTCGCGAAGGTCGCTGATGACCCCTCTTTGGCAACCTCGAAGGCTGCCCTTGGCGAACCAAAAATAAAAAATCCTCCTCCCCTGAAGAGAAAGACTCCATCTACTCCTCCCCCCAGCAAAGTCCCTGCTGAGGATAAAGGTAAAAAAGTTGTTGACCTCGAATTTTTGAGGCCAGCAGATGCTCCAATTTCAACCGTGGTCCGCTAATTCTCCGCCATGACATGTATGCTAGAGTATCCCTTGGCAAACAAGGCTAGTACCTTAGGAGACAATGCTGGGAATAGTGCCCTTAAAGCAATTGTAGTTGACAATGATTTTAGTGAAATGAATAAATGAATTAATAATATTAAATAAATATCAGAAAATTCCCAAGTTCATCTATGTGGTCTCAATCTCATATTGGTATGAGAAGATTAAGATAATGGACTTAAATAGTTCGCAGTAAAATAAAGTTGTGGAATCTTTAGATTAAATACTGCTAGTACGGTCCACTAGTATTATGAATACATGTGACCTAGATTTAGGTTACTAGAGTAATAGGACACTTTAGTGGAGGTACTTTGCATACTGAGAGTATGTAGAACTGAACCATATGTGATTTGATAATACTTGTTTAAATACCATTTCGTAGTTATAAAACACATCAACTGATGATCATATACAAACTGATCTTAATCCTAAAGTTACTATGATCATATATATGTCATTTGATCCTTTGATTCATGCGTTATGGTTTGTCAGAATGATCAAGCTAAAAAATATTGTTTTGGGGACTCAATGATGTATATGGCTGGGGACATAGCTTAACAGATATAGAATCTATACCTTCTTTTAGATTGAATGATGGTTCCCTATTGGTTTAGCTTTTGGAACTGAAAAGGTTATTTACGTCAAATTCATAATCATATTATGAATTAACCTTCACTAGTAAAGTCAATGGTACACTAGGAATCATGATATAATTAAAATTCTCACTTAATTATGAATCATAAATAGAGGATTATTTTGTATGTAATGATTATATCAATGGACACTTTATGGTTACAATAAAGTACTCAGTAAATGTATGTCTTTAATTCTCTAGAATGTCGTCTCATATTTATAGTGAAGTAATCATGAGATTAATAAATATGATTATTGAATCAAAGAGTTTTGGTTAATAATCTTTTATTTATTGGAGCTTAGAATTATTGGTCCATAGGTCCCCGGGGTGGCTCTATAAATACTATTTAAGGTAAGAGTTGATACAAGGGTCAAACTGTGAATGGGCTATTTGAGAGAATATTTATTCTTCAGGATGAATACACAATTATGTGATAATTGAAGTTGTACAATTTATTATTGCATTAATGCAATTTTTGAAATTGTATAGAAATAAAAGAAGTTGATTTTATCAATTATTTTATTTAAGTGAGAAATGATAAATATGGATAGTCAAAATTGGTTTTGATTATTATATTTATTTAATTAATAATGAGATGATAATAGAAATTCAAAATTTGAAACCAAGCCTTCACAAGTGTGCATGTTTGTAGAATATTCCAAATAAATAAAAGGTAATGTATTTTATAGTCCTAAAGATAACAAAACGTTTGTATCTACAAATGCTACTTTTCTGGAGCATGACTATATGAATAACCAAAAACCTCAAGGTAAAGTCGCACTTGAGGAAATGGTCTCAAATAAACAAGACCAATCACCAGCAGTGGAAAATGAAAAATGACAAGAGGATATCGCTAGTTCTAGTCAGAACAATGGAGAGCTTCATCGTCGTGAGAGGGTTGGTAAACAACTAGTTCGCTATGAACATGAAGTTCAGATGCTTGTGTCTGACACAAAAAAAGATGATCCATTGACATATAAAGATGCAATGGAAGATTCTAACAAAGAAAAATTGCTAAACCCCATGCACCTTGAAACAGAATCGATGTATTTCAATTCTGTTTGGACTCTTGAAGATCCACCTGTAAATGTTAAACCTATTGGTTGCAAATGGATATTCAAGAAGAAGAGAAGAGCATATGGGAAAGTAGATACTTTCAAAGAAATGCTAGTAGCAAAAGGCTACACACAGAAATAAGAAGTTGATTATGAAGAAACTTTTTCACCTGTGGCCATGCTTAAATCTATCTGCATACTCTTATCCATAACTGCTTGCATGGATTATGAGATTTGGCAAATGGACGTTAAAATAACTTTTCTGAATGGCTATCTTGATGAAACCATTTACATGTCTCAACCAGAAGGGTTCAAAGTTAAAGGTCAGGAGCAAAAAGTTTGCAAGCTTCTTAAGTCTATTTATGGACTCAAACAAGCTTCAAGATCTTGGAATCTTAGATTTGATGAAACAATCAAAACATTTGGTGTTGAACCAAATGTTGATGAACCTTGTGTTTACAAACAAATCAAAGATAAGATTGTGGTATTCCTCGTTCTTTACATTGATGATATTCTACTCATTGGGAATGACATGATAACTTTATCAAAAGTAAAGAAATGGTTAGCTGAGCAATTCCAAATGAACAATTTGGGAGAAGCCAAATATGTTTTGGGAACTCAGATCTGTAGAGATCCAAAGAATAAAATTTTGGCACTGTCTCAAGCAACTTATATTGATAAAGTGCTAGAACACTTTAGATTGCAAAAATCCAAGAAAGGCACTATGCTTACTTGGTTAGGAGTTAAAATTTTCTAAAGAACAATGTACACAAATACTTCAGGAAGAGGAGGAGACGAGACAGTATCCCTATGCCTCTACGGTAGGTAGTCTAATGTATGCAATGTTGTGCACTAGACCTGACATGTAACGACCCCCCAAATTCACTAATAAGGCTTAAGGGCCTTGATTAGTATGCCGGGAGGGCATGATGGGAATTATGTGTGATTATTATGATTAAGATGTATGATTATGACTTTAAGCATGTTATATGACTATGTGAATTATATTATGTGATAATTATGATATGTGAATTGTACTGTGTGGGTGCTGTGATACAAACGTGGTGCACGTGCCAAGGCGGTCCTAGGAAACTAGATAAAGGTAACTGGTGACTTGGTAACCTGTGTAACCATTAGTAACTATAGAAAGTAACAGGTTTCTTTGGGAAAGTGGTAGAATTGCAAAGTTAGGGAAAGGACAAATAAGCCCTTGAGGTCTAGTTAGTAAGTGATATTAATGGAGGGTTAAAATGGTAATTTGGTAGTAAATAGATGAGTTTGAGCTGAGGGAATAACATATACGTATAATATTTTTTGGAGAGGGGTTTATGCTGAATGGTGGAAACCTAGAATTAGAACAAAAAGGAGATAGAAAGGAGAAGCAGAAATCTAGACTCTTGGAAGGAGAATCAAGGGATGTCTGAAGTTATCAACTAAGTTTAGGCCAAGAAAACTCAGAGAATTTGGAAACCAAGGGGGAAGAAGGTCAAGAGCTGGAGGTTGAACCTATCACTTAAGGACTTTGGAGAAGCTCGGGATAGAGGACCGTGCTTGTGGCTACGTGATATCGGAAACCAGCGAATTGAAAGGTAAGAACACTGCACCCGAATGTATGATTGTGATGGGACTAAGTGCTCCCGAGAATTGTTTTGTGTCATCGTTGGTATTATGCCAAGGGACACGTGTAAGCGGTCTAAGAGTACAGTTCATGAATTTAGCGCATGGGACGCGAATTGGCCACTGGGAGCCAGAAACGAAAGGATAACAGAGGGAGCAGCTTGTGAGCGCTAGCCCTGGTTATCATCTGTGCATTGTGTTATATGAGTTGAAATGCTTTGTATATGAAATACTTGACTATTGATATGCTTGAGTTTATGAGATGTTATAAGTGAGATTGACTGGACAGCTAAATGTGCATGCTCTATTATTGATATATGTTCTAGCTGGGCCTTGGCTCACGGGTGCTTCGTGGTGCAGGTAAGGGTAAGGGCAAGCTGGACCAGGCCTGAGGTGGAGAGCTCCGAGGTGAAATGTACATAGCCAGCCGTTCGATCACCACGGTCGAGGAGTGTGTCGGGACGGAGATTACCCAACTACTCATTTTGCCTTAGTATGGCTGTTGATGTATATAGACTTTGTAACTTTTGTAAATGACTTTTAAACTGTCATTTTTGGGATCCCATGTACATAAACAATGTTTAGTAATGAAAATGTATCTTTTGAGACCAAAACTCTTTTAACCTTAGTTCCTCTACTATTTGAGTAACACGCTTTTACTTTAAATACTTGATTAGCAAGTTTGGCACATTATAAACACACAGTGTAACGGTCTTGGCTATCCAGGGCGTTACATGACATCTGTTATGCAGTAGGGATAGTCAGCTGTTATCAATCCAATCCTGTATTGAGTCATTGGACAACAGTAAAGAATATTCTCAAGTATCATAGACATACTAGAGATTACATGCTTGTGTATTCAGGTGGAGACCTGAACCTTATTGGATATACTGATTCTGATTTTCAATCAGACAAATATAGTCGAAAGTCAACATTTGGATCAGTTTTCACACTTGGAGGAGGTACTGTAATTTGGAGAAGTATTAAACAATCCAGTATTGCAGATTCGACCATGGAAGCCGAATACATAGCAGCTTGTGAAGCAACTAAAGAGGCTGTGTGGCTCAAGAAGTTCTAGATTGATCTGGAAGTTGTTCCAGGCATGGATAAGCCACCTGTTATGTACTGTGATAACAGAGGGGCAGTAGCTAATTCAAAGGAACCCAGAAGTCACAAGAGGGGAAAGCACATCGAGAGAAAATATCACTTGATCCGAGAGATAGTCAACCAAGGAGATGTTACTATCTTGAAGATTGCCTCTGAAGATAATCTTGCAGATCCGTTCACAAAGACTTTTTCTATTAAATCTTTTCAAGGTCATGTACTAAGCATGGGGTTAAGGGAAATGCCTTATTTGCTTTATGGCAAGTGGAAGATTGTTGGGAATTATGCCCTTAAAGCTGTTGTAGTTGACAATGGTTTTAATGAAATGAATAAATGAATTGAATTATTGTGTATATGTAGCTTATGTACTATATTATTGGTAATAATATTAAGTAAATATCAGAAAATTCCCAAGTTCATCTATGTGGTCTCAATCTCATATTGCTATGAGAGGATCAAGATGGAGATAATGGACTTAAATAAATAGTTTACAGTAAAATAAAGTTTTGGAATCTTTAGATTAATTACTGCTGGTATGGTCCACTAGCATTATGAATACACGATCTAGATCCAGGTTACTAGTATTGTAGGACACTTTAGTGGATGTACTTTGCATACTGAGAGTTTTTAGAACTGGACCATATGTAATTGGATGATACTTGTCTAAATACTGTTTCATAGTATTATAAAACACATAAACTGATGATCATATACAAACTGATCTTAATCCTAATGTTACCATGAACTCCTATATATGTCATTTGATCATTTGATTCAAGCGTTATAGTTTGTCAGAATGATCATGCTAAGTCATCAGTTGATGCATTATGGTTTTGGGGACTCAATGATGAATATGGCTGGGGACATAGCTTAACAGATATGGAATCTATACCTTCTTATAGATTGAATGATGGTTCCCTATTGGGTTGGCTTTTGGAACTGAAAAGGTTATTGACGTCAAATTCATAATTACATTATGAATTAATTAATAATGAGAATAAATATTATAAATAATGAGATGCATTAATGATTATTGATAGGCTACAAGAGGTAAATCATTTCGTATTATTTTTACATTTGCATATTTTTTTGATTAACATATTGCATATTAAAGGATCCTCATATAAAGTTGTTTATATGAATTTTTGTTGTTGTATACAATACTACCATTATCGCAATTTTCGCTGTGCACTATGAACAGTTCCTAATAGCCGACATGTGCTCCGACTTGCTGTCTCGAACTGGCCAATCATGCAGCAAACTCGACACTAACGTGTGGAGGTTTCTTAAGGGAGACAACACCTCCGCCTTCTTCGACCAGACCATGGAGCTAAGGTTTTTTGTAAGTCTCTCCACTCCTTTAACTCTTCATTTTTTCAGTTAGTTATTCTCTAACTATCATTGTTTGCCTTTTAGACTCTCCTTGGGTTTATGCGTCAATGGTCCCTTCTGTCCTCAAAGATCATGACCAGTGAGAAGTTAGCCAACAATGCTCATCAAGGTAGCTCAGACCAAGGTTGAGGATGCCCTTAAAGTGGTCCAAGATAAGCTTGCCTCTTCCAAGGCTGAGGTTATCCGTCTGAAGGCAGAGCTTGATACGAAGACAACAAACTTTGATGCTGCAAAAGTCGAACTCGCTAACAATGCCTCAGAGATTGAGAATCTTAAGGAGGAGAAGAACGCGGCCTACAAAATCCTCGAGGATGAGAAGATGCGCATGCTCGAGGAGTTCATTGCCAAAAAGGAGTGGGCCACCGTTAGAGCCATGTACTGAATATGGTCACTGAACCTAGACATAGACATCTCATTCCTAATGGACAAGGAATAGGAGTTTCTGACTAAGTGGAAGGCTCGGTTGGCTGAAGAGGAGAAAACTGTGGGAACCACTGTCGAGGCTGGTGGTGAGGAGGAGAAAGGAGAGGAGGCTGAGTCCACTCCAGCTGCTAAGGAGTAGTTTTCTCTTTATCTCTAACAAGGGCTGCGTCCCTTCATTTTTTGTATTATATTCTATTAAGGCCCCTGGGCCAAGACAATCTATATTATATCTCGAGTTCGAGCTACTCTATTATCTCTTGTGAATATTCATCTATTTTTAACAGTAGTTTTATGCTCCACTTTCTATCTTGAAATCTTTATGCACATTATCTACTTATAGCTTTTGCCATGATATTATGCACTATATTTCTGGATCGAAATATTTCGAGCATGTTGCTAAGGAGTCACTTTTATACTTGTTGATTTGCACAAGTACAAGTTTCAAGTTTAAGTTCGAATTTCTATATAATTGTATATAGTTCATTCGCATGCTCAATTTCAACCTCGTTATATTCAAGGTCGAATACTTCTTTTACCATGCATTTTTGCGTTTAAATACACTTGTTGGCGTGTAGTTTCATTAGTCTAGTTATTTCTTACTTAGAGATAGTAACTTTTCTTCATCCTCAAGTATGATCTCAAGGTTGCGAGGTTGAAACTATTTTGCAAAAATTCCAATTTTGTCTTGATTTATGAATAATGTTGGTTAATCTAGAATTCCCACTTTATTCTTGCATCGATTTTTTTGTGCTGGTTATTCGAGACTCGTAGTTTTGGTCATGCGTGGTTTCTGTCCAGGCACTAGTTTTTAAATTCATGCTTGGTTAGTAGTGTTCCATGCACTTTTATTTTTATTTTTATTTATGCTATATTTTTTTGAGCTTATGGTATGATTGTATACCACTTATGCCCCCTTAAATTCCTACGATTGTGAAATCTTAGGTTATTGAATTTCAGAGCTTCCAAAAATATAACAATAAAAATAAGAATTGAACAATAAAAAGTTCTTTATTAATAATGCTTAAATAAAAAATAAATACAAGCTTGGTTAAACCAAAATAAACATCATTCCTAAATTATTGATAATAAGGTCGTAGATGCTCACCGTTCCAAGCTCGTGGAACCAACTCTCCATTCAATCTCGCTAGTTTGTATACTCCAGGTCGAATGATTGATTTGATTTGATTTGGTAAGGTCCCTTCCAATTAGGTCTGAGCATGCCTATAGAGGGGTTTCGTGTGGCCAAAAATACGCGCCTAAGCACCAAATCTCCCAATCCATAGTGTCTGCTCGAACCCTTTTATTAAAGTATCTTGTAGCCCTTTGCTGGTATGCAGCGTTTTTAAGCTAGGCTTCATCTCATTTTTCTTCAATTAGATCTAGGGATTTGTTCGAGTCCTGGTTATATGCTTCGCGCCTGATAGTAGGAACTTAGACCTCAATTGGCAACATCGTTTCGCAACCGTAGGCTAGGGAGAAAGGTGTATGTTCAGTTGAGGTTCGAGTTGTTGTCTGTAAGCCCATAGGACTTGTGGTAATTCTTCTGGCCATCTGTCTTTAGCCTCTTTGAGCCTTTTCTTAATGGATATCTTTAGAGTCTTGTTTACGCCTTCGACCTGGCCATTTTCTTGTGGATGGGCTATTGAGGAGAAACCCTTAATTATCAAATTTTTCTTGCAGAACTGTGTGAACATCTCACTGTCAAATTAGGTTCCATTGTTCGAGACAATCTTCCTTGGTATTCCATTGTTTGAGACAATCTTCCTGTACATTCAACTATGAAGTCAGCTAAGGACTCACCCTTTATCATTGTTCTTGGGTGATATGTGATCTTGAACTGCCAGAGTTCGACTACCCATTTCAATAGTCTTCTAGATGCTTCAGGTTTCGATAATATTTGTCTCAACGGTTGATCAATCAGTACATGTATAAGGTGTGCTTGAAAGTAGGGTCGAAGTTTTCGAGACGCATGTATTAAGCATAATGTCAGTTTTTCCATCAATGGTTATCTCGATTCTGCTCTCAGTAATCTTTTGCTAACATAATATATGGGTCTTTGTACTTTTTTATCCTCCCAAACAAGTGCTACACTAATTGTATTATCGGTTGTAGCGAGGTATAAGTACAATATTTCCCCCATGACTGGTTTGGATAAATAGGTGGCTCAGCGAGATGCTTTTTGAGAGCCTGAAAATCATGCTTGCACTTACCTGACCACTAGAACTTTTTGCCCCCCCTCAGAAGATTAAAGAATGGTAGGCACTTGTCTATATATTTCGAGATGAACCTACTTAATGCCGCCATACATCCAGTTAGACTCTAAACATCTTTATTCTTTCGAGGTGAAGGTATATCAATTAAGGCTTTTATCTTATCCGGGTTTGCCTCGATGCCTCAAGTATTTACTATAAATCCAAGAAACTTTCTGAAGATACTTTGAATGAGCACTTTTGTGGGTTGAGTCTCATGTTATATTTTTGAAGTATAGCAAAGCATTCTATGAGGTCGTGAACATGGTTATTATTGTGTTTGGACTTGACTAGCATGTCATCCACATACACTTCCATGTTATTTCCTATTTGTTCAACAAACATCCTATTTACCCGTCTCTGATATGTTGCCCCAGGATTTTTGTGCTCGAAGAGCATCACATTGCAACAATATAGCCCTTTATCCATCATGAAGCTCGTGTGCTCTTGGTCGAGTGCATGCATGGCTATCTGGTTATATCTAGAATACACATCCATGAATGACATGACATCGTGACTCGAGGTTGTATCCACGAGTTGATTGATTCGAGGTAGAGGGAAACAATCTTCCAGGCATGCTTTATTGAGGTCTGAATAGTCGATGCAAGGTTGGCACTTGCCATTTGGTTTCAGGACTAGTACTTGATTGGCTATTCATTTTGGGTAGATAGCATCTCGGATAAACCGATCTGCTTTTAATTTGTTGATCTTCTCTTTCAAGGCATTCTTCCTCTCTTCATCGAGGAGTCTTCTCTTTCGCTGTTTCGGAGGGAAGCTTTTGTCGATGTTTAATGCATAACTTATAACATTAGGACTGATCCCAATCATATATGAGTGCGACCACGCAAATAAATCCTGATTTTCCCTCAAGAAGCAAATTAATTTCTACCTCGCTTCCATTGTGAGGTCCTTCCCAATATTCACCACCTTAGTGGTGTCCTTTTCATCGAGCTGAATATCTTCAAGCTCTTTAATCGAACCAAGATCTACCATGTCTTCTTCTACTCTTGGGTTAATTTATTCTTTGACCTCGTATATCAATTCTCCAATCTCCTCTATGATGACTAGTGTCTGCGCACTTGCTTGGCCTTTCCCCCTCATCAAGATGCTTTAACATTCTCAACCTGCTAATTAATCTCCTTTTATTGTCTCGATACCACTAGGGGTTGGGAACTTAATGGACAATGCCTTATAGATGTAACTGCCCCCAGCCCGATCAGAGTTGGTCTCTCGAGCAGGACATTGTAGGATGATGGGGTGTCCACTATGATGAACTCCAACATTTTCGTTATCGAGACTGGATAGTCTCCCAAGGTTACTAGGAGTTCTATAGATCCCGTGCAGGCAATTCCCTCTCCTGAGATTCCTTAAAATGTTGTAGCACAAGCTTTAAGGTCTCGAACAGACATACCCATTTTTTCCAAGGTCCCCTTTATAAAGGATGTTGATAAAGCTCCCATTATCGATCAAGACTCGGCGCACTCTCTTGTTGGCAAGCTTGAAGGTTATGACCAGGGGGTCATTGTGAGGAAATTGGACGTGTGAAGTGTCGTCTTCAATGAAAGTGATAGGTTGGGGTTCAACTCTCTGTTGTTTTGGAGCTCGTGGTTCAGGTACATAGGGAGATCCATCTCCCGTTTTGAGCTCATGGACATATCTCTTCTGAGCGTTTCTGCCCATCCCTGCAATGTGCGGTCCCTCTGCAATGGTTATCACATCTTCTCCAATGATTAGGGGAGGTTGATTATCCTTGCTCGTAGGTGGGGTCGTGACTTGTTGGGGAGGTTGAGCTGGAACTGCCCTTTGATTAGGTGGAGCCTGGGCTTGGTTTTTGTTTCAGACATATTGTCCGAGGTAGCCTCTCGAGATCAACCCTTTGATCTTGTCTTTTAGTTGTCTACATTCCTCAGTTGTATGACCTACGTCCCTGTGGAATCTGCAGAAAATGTTTGAATCCCTCTTGGTTCCCTGATGTCGCATTCCGTTAGGTCGCCTGAAGGGGACCTGATTCTCATTCACGACTATTTACTGAGTTTTTCAGAAACTACAAATATATCAAGAAATAAGAGCTAGAAAGAAAGGCAAAGAAATGAACAAGATCACATTTTTTACGTGGTTGGGGCGTTAATGAGCTTTAGTCCACGAGTCATTAGTATTGAGCTTTAGAGCAGTTAACAATGGAGGTTTTCTGCAAGTTCAGCATCGTTTATGCATACCTGAGAAAATCAGGATCCTTGCTACAGTGCACAAATGACCCTATTTATAGGTGGTCATGTAGCTTGGGTCGGACTAATCCATGACCAATAAGGATATAATCATAAGTGCTATCTAACAGGGCTATAATATAGGAGTGTAACATAATTACAAGTTGTTAATCTAGGCCCATTGGGTCGTCTTAAGTGTAGTAGAGCCTTACAACTGCCCATTGTACGTTGGTATGGACTGATCCGCGTGGGCTACCAGAAGGATCCCGTGGACAGGATTTGTTGGAGTAGTGGTAGTACTGCTCCCTAGAAACATCGTACCTTCCATGCGTATACCTTCATGCAAGTTAGTTAGGGAGACCAGGTGCTAGATTTCTCGGGGACACATCAATTGTAGGAAGAGCTGGTCTTGTTCTACTCAGACGTATGGTCTGGGTTCGTTTACCCAGGCTCGGGTTCATTTACCCAGGTTCGGGTTCTTCTACCAAGATGGACATCAGCTAGCGATGATGGATTGAAGGAAAGATTTGTTGGAAAAACATTCAGAGCACACAGCGAAATTGGCGTGGTGGGCCCATTGTTTATAGGAACAATAACAATAAAAAAATTTCATCACTCATATAAACAATTTATATGACCGAGAAAACAATCCAGAAACATTAATATTCAATATTATTAATCATGTAACAAATATATAAATATACAATATATTTATATATAACATATAAACATATAAACATACAAGAACATGAACTTTTACCTCTTGAAGCCTGTTGACGCAGTTCTTCGCCAACAGGTAATTAAGAAAATAAGAGGAAGGGATTAGTGCTTATGTTGAACCGAAATAGATGAATGATCTTTTTCTAGAAATGGGCTGGTGACACAACTACGTTTTTAGGTGGTTCAAAGGTTAAAATCCTTCTGCTCCACCAGTCAATATTATTGCTATATGCTTGGTATTCTTTTACAAGGTATTTTTTACATAATAGAATCCAACCCTTTGTAACTCCCAGGGTCTCCATATTTATAGGAGAAGGCACATGGGAGTTGGTAAGAAGGTCATCCCGTGTCCTTCTTACCTGTCATGTCAACTCTGTGACATTCATGATTAATTCCTAAAACCTGACACATAAGTGTGGTCTAATCAATAGGTAAGGGGATAATGGGCCGCACGGCCCAACCCAGTCATGGGTGTCTGAATATGCACGTTCATGCTGCGTGTCCGAGAAGTCAGGGATATATCAGACACATGATGTCTGATATATGCACGTTTACCTTGCGTGGTTGACTTTATAAGGGGTCACAGCCTCCACCTCTAGCCCGTACCACGAGCTGGATGCCTTCCTCGACCTGTGGCCTTCAAAGTCCAAACTCAGTCTAATCTTGGCGAACCCTTAGGTTATCTCGAGCTGAGGAGGTAGGATCTTTCTATGGCAGCTCCGGTCTTGGGGATGTCCACGTGGTAGACATGATTAGGCCGTATCTCTGCTCGCTAATAGCCCATGGGAAAACCAGGGCGTACACTTGCCCCCCAAGCCCCTGCTTGTGGTACACAAAGTCGCATAGGGCCACAGTAGGGGCTTTTAGGCTTCCCCATGAACTCTTCATATTCCACATTCTACGCAGGCGCCGAATACGTGGAACATCGTGGTTGGTGACGGTACGTCTTCCGAGAACCGCATTTAATGGCCTAGCCTATACACAGCCGTCGTTTCGTCTTTCGAGTGGAGGGCCTTGGATCCCACATCAGGGCAATCCAACGGTCCTCCTCACGTGGCCCTTCATGTATATAAAAGGGGTGGCCACCTTACGCATGGGCCACCCGTTTATTTGAAATTTTTCAGAAATTTTCTTCTTCTTCTCTCTTCGTTTTTAAAAGAAAAAACCCTCTTCTTTCCGGCTGCCATTCCCAGTACTCAAGAAGTTCAGGTGTAAGGACTCCTTCAAAGCTTTGGAATCAACTATTCTGACGAAGCCCTAACCCAGGCAATCCCTTCATCCTCTTCTCAACCAGAACACTTAGTAAGTCTCCTGATCGTGCATGTTTTGAAATTATTTTTCACTGTAGCTTAGGTAAATATTTACTGTAGCCACATGCAGGGTTTTGTTGGTTTTTTGTGGGCATGAAGGGTAAAAGCCTTTTAGGTTAGGGTATCGTTTGTGGTAGGAAACCTTTTAAGAACACGGTTTATAGGGTGTGTTTTCTGGGGAAATTTTCTGGGTAGGATTTTTGGTAGGCTTGTTCAAAATACCCAGTATTTTGGGTGCAAAACCGGGTAGCTTAGGGGACATGCTTCACAGGCGGTTTTGCCTCTCTTGCCTACTGGAACTTTCCCTCCAAGGCAAAATTATATCCTGACCCTCCTGACACACGAATTCCGAGTAATCGGGGATTTGTTGGGAGCATAGGCTTACCTCAGCTCGTGTCAAAGAAACATATTCAGATTCTCCTCCCTTTTAGGTCGCCTTTTTTAAAATTTCTTCTTTTTGTTCGCTAGGCGACTAGATGGGACCCAAGAAGAATGCTCCCAAGAAGCCTGTAGGTAGCTCGTCCTCCCAACAAGACAAAGGAAAGGAGGTGATGGCTGAATCCCTGATCCCGCTCCCGATGCATTCTTTGAGGCGGAGAGGATCGTCTCGAAGATCACTGACCAGGCGAGGGTAAACAAAATATTCCTCTCCCACAACATCGAGCTGGGGAGGGGAACCGTGGTTGCCCGACCTCCCTTAGAAGGCGAGCGGAGCTGCGCGCTGCTTGATGAGGTGTTCTCGGCTTAGAGCGACGAACATTTCAAGGTGGGGGCCTTCCTCCCGTTGGACCAGTACTTTGTCGAATTCCTCAACTATGTGAGGTTGGCCCCATTCCAGCTCCCCCCTAACTCTTACCATTTATTGGCGGGGTTAAGATACCTGTTCTTGAAACAGGAGTGGGAGGTCCCCACTCCTGCGGACATTCTGTATTTCTTCTGCCTCAAGGCCAACCTGGAGCAGCGGGGGCGAGGTGACGGGTTTTATTATTTAACCCGGTTCCCCAACACGGCTGCGGTCATCGAGCTGCCCATCCACCCCAACGACTTCAAAGATCAATTCTTTATGTCGACGGGGTTCCGAAACTGCGAGCAACACTACTTCAACCGTCCTCGTAAGTGCCTTTCAACCTTAGCTCGTAAGTTAAGTACCATTTAGCTCCTCCTATATCCCTTTCTGACTTAGATTAATTCTGCAGCTATCTTCACGAGGACAGAGAAGTCTATGATCCTCGGGAGCCAGTACGAGACACTGGCGGGCTTGCCCCCCAGTGAAAAGGACTATCATCAGCTCATGACAGACGAGACGATGCTGGCCTGTAAGCTGATCTCCCCAGGCCAGACTCTGAACCTGAGGAGGTCCCGAGTGCTTCTGTTAGCCCGCGATACAAGGCCTATCATCGTGGAGGAGGTCGCGGGGGATGAAGATAAGGAGGACGAGGTGCCCCTCGTGAGGTCGAGGAAACGGGCGTTGGAGGTCGCCTAAAGAATGGACGAGGAAAGGATCCGGTCCGGAGCAGCTGCAGGTCCCTCCGGCCAAGGTAACCCTTATACGTTTAGGAACTTAGATAGGGCCACTGCAGACCCCTGGCTAGCTAGGTTCAATCCCAGACAGATCGTCCAACGCCATCGAAGTGACCCAGACTTAGAAGAAACCCTGCTCCATTGCGTCGACCAGCTCGTGCTGGACTACAAAAGTAGCCGCCCTAGGGGGACCATAGTTGTAGACAACACCCTAGCTTTTAGGTCGGTCCTATTCGAGGAGTATGGGACTAACCTTCGGTCATGGCCATCACTCCAGGAGGGTACCGTAGCTCCAGGACTTAGGCAATATGTAGAAGAGTCTAGTCCTGAGCCAGCCTCGGATCCAGAACCTGTGCCAGCTCGAGAAGTGATTGTCTTAGATTCCACCGAAGAAGCTCCGGGGCCGATGGTCGTAACCGTAGACTCTTCCTCTAGCTCGAGGGGTAGGATTCCCTTTAGTACATATATATATATACTTGAATTTCGCATTTTTTCCCTTTTGCTCTTATTTTTGTTTTTTGCATGACTGCTAACTTGTGTACTAACCATATATTTGTTTTGCCAGAAGAGATGTCTCAGTCTGGGGGAAAAAATCTGCGGGCTGTGTTCACTGGGGGGAACTCCCCAACTGGGGCCTCTGGGCCCAAGATGAAGAAGCTCCGGATGGCGAAGAAAGCCGCCGGGACCCCAACCAAGTCTCCTGCAAAGGAGAAAGAGCAGCCCCCAGCCGCCCAGGTCGAGAAAACCGTACCTCCTGCTACAGGAGGGAGCATGCCCCCACCCCCTCCGCGAGCTCCGGCCTTCGTCCGGAGCACAGGGGCAGAGCCCGGGACTTCAGCGATTGTGCCTTCCGAGGTACTCATCCCGGTGGACCCCCAGGATCTGGAGAAGATCCCAGATGTCTTTAGGGGGACGGTGTATGAGACGGCGAACTACGTCGTCAGCCACTTCTACCGTTTCAAAGAGACGGAGCTACGGGCCATCGAAACGATGAGCCCGGTGGGCGTACTGAAATCTTCATTGGGCATGGCCCTTACGGTAAGCTGACCTTATCATTTTGTGATCTTTGATTAGCATGCCTTGCCCTGTTTTTCCTTTCTCCCTTCTCTTTTTCTTACGGCAGTTGCTTCTCCGTTTTTTCAGAGTGCCTTGGCCCTTCACAGGAGCATATCCAGGACCAAGGCCCAGCTCGAGGACATGAGGGGCGAGCACCAGGTGGTTGTGGCCACCCACCAGAATTCCTTGCAGGAGGTTAAGGATGCCCTGGCAGCCGCGCGGGCTGAGCTGGAAGAAGCCCATCCCAAGCTTCAGGAGGTCGAGGCAACCAAAGCCGCCCTTTCCGCTGCGTGGGCAGAGCTAGACACTGCGAAGGCTGAGGTCGAGGAGGCCAAGGCCGCCCTGGAAGCCGAGAAGGCAGCCTCCAGCACTGCCATGGAAGACATGCTCTATCACAGCTGGGTCTACAACCCGGACGGTGACTTCTCCTTCTTGGGAGCGGACGTCTAGGAACCCTTGTTGGAGGGGTTTAAAGCTCGCCTCGAAAAAGAAGCACCTTCTGAGACCGGGCAAGTCTCTGGCGCAGCTGAGCAGGAGGGCGAGACGGCGACCTCCACGGGGCAGCCTGGCGGAGCTTAGGGCCTTCCTCTTTTGCACCCCTTCCTTTAATATCATTTACTTTTTTTTGTTGTAACTTTTGCATGAGGTGTTTCCACCTCGAGACAATCTAACTATCAATTTTATTTTTAATTGATTTATTTCCTTGTCTTTACGCATTTTAGTTACTATTTTGAAAAACTTAGTTCGCGTTAATTTTTGTCAATATCTCGTGCTTTTTAAGAAAAACAATGATCAATTGATTTAAATTAACTTCTAAGTTATATGACCTGGTTATTTCCAGGAACTTAATTTGAAAACTTAGTTCGTGTTAACTTTTATCAATATCTCGTGCTCTTTAAGAAAAACAACGATCAATCGATTTAAGTTAGCTTCTAAGTTTTATGACCTGGTTATATCCAGGAACTTAATTTGAAAACTTAGTTCGTGTTCACTTTTATCAATATCTTGTGCTCTTTAAGAAAAACAATGATCAATCGATTTAAGTTAACTTCTAAGTTTTATGACCTGGTTATATCCAGGGACTTAATTTGAAAACTTAGTTCGTGTTAACTTTTATCAATATCTCGTGCTCTTTAAGAAAAACAACGATCAATCGATTTAAGTTAACTTCTAAGTTTAATGACCTGGTTATATCCAGGGACTTAATTTGAAAACTTAGTTCGTGTTAACTTTTATCAATATCTCGTGCTCTTTAAGAAAAACAACGATCAATCGATTTGAATTAACCTCTAAGCCTTTAAAGGCGACCTGGTTATATCCAGGGACTTAATTTGAAAACTTAGTTCGTGTTAACTTTTATCAATATCTCGTTCTCTTTAAGAAAAACAACGATCAATCGATTTAAGTTAACTTATAAGTTTTATGACCTGGTTATATCCAGGGACTTAATTTGAAAACTTAGTTCATGTTAACTTTTATCAATATCTCATGCTCTTTAAGAAAAACAACGATCAATCGATTTAAGTTAACTTCTAAGTTTTATGACCTGGTTATATCCAGGGACTTAATTTGAAAACTTAGTTCGTGTTAACTTTTATCAATACCTCGTTCTCTTTAAGAAAAGCAACGATTAATCGATTTAAGTTAACTTCTAAGTTTTATGACCTGGTTATATCCAGGGTACGGCTTAGTTCATGTTAATTTTTATCAATATCTCGTGCTCTTTAAGAAGAACAACGATCAATCGATTTGAATTAACCTCTAAGACTTTTAAGGCGACCTGGTTATATCCAGGTACCATATGCCCCCTAAGTAACTGGGAAAGGGTCTTTCGTGGTTACTTTAGATTACACTTGTAAACATGAACAATCATAAATGAAAAGTTAATTCTCATTGCTTAATACATAATAAATGGCCTTTTAGGCCTTACAAGGGAATCATTGATAATATCTCTTCAAATGGATGGCGTTCCAAGTTCGTGGGACTGCCCCTCCATCAAGCCGAGCTAGTTTATAAGTTCCCTCTTTAATGACCTCGATGACTTGATATGGTCCTTCCTAGTTTGGTCCCAATACTCCATCTTTGGGATCCTTTTCGGCTAGGAAAACTCTTCTGAGGACCAGGTCGCCAACGCTAAAGGCGCGTTTTTTGACCTTTGAGTTGAAATAACGAGCGATTTTTTGCTGGTAGTGCACGAGCTGGAGTTGCGAATCTTCTCGTCTTTCATCAACCAAGTCGAGGGAAGTGCAAAGTAGCTCGTGGTTGAAATCCTGGTCGTATGCCCGGACTTGGTGCGAAGGTACCTTAATCTCCATAGGGAGGACTGCCTCACTCCCAAAGGTTAGGGAGAAAGGAGTATGACCCGTAGGAGTCCGATGCGAGGTCCGGTATGCCCAGAGAACCTGGGGGAGTTGTTCTGGCCAGACCCCCTTGGCTTCGTCTAGTCTCTTCTTGAGGCTCGCCTTTAACATCTTGTTGACAGCCTCGACCTGGCCATTCGCCTGAGGATAGGCCACGGAGGAGAAACTTTTCACAATTCCGTACCTTTCGAAAATTCGGTGAAGATGACGCTGTCGAACTGAGTCCCATTGTCGGAAACAATTTTCTTGGGCAGCCCGAATCGGCAGATAATGCTTTTAACCACGAAGTCGAGGACTTTTTTGGAAGTTATCGTTGCCAAAGGTTCTGCCTCAGCCCACTTCGTAAAGTAGTCGATGGCTACCACGGCGTAGCGGACCCCGCCTTTTCCCGTGGGGAGGGCGCCAACTAAGTCGATTCCCCAAACTGCAAACGGCCATGGGGACGAGATCATCTTTAGCTCGACCGGGGGAGCTCGGGCAACGGTGGCGAATCGCTGGCACTTGTTGCACTTCTTGACATACGAGATCGAATTCTTGGACAGAGTGGGCCAGTAATATCCTTATCTCAGGACCTTTAGGGCAAAGCTTTGCCCCCCAGTGTGATCTTCGCAAAAACCCTCATTCACCTCCTGTAGGATGGCCTTTGCCTCGCCTGGAAGAACACATCGCAGGAGAGGTAGGGAGTGCCCATGTCGGTATAGCACCCCGTCCACCATCGTATACCTGGGAGCTTGATACAATACTCATCGCGCATCATTACGCCCTTCAGGTAGCTTCCCCTGGGTGAGATACTCAAGGATGGGGGTCATCCAGGTCGGCCTAGCGTCGATCATCTCGACCTCCCCCCGGGCTTCTTCTATACTTGGTTTATCCAAGAACTCTACTGGAACTAACCCCAGAGCTTCCATCTCTCCGGAAGTGGCGAGCTTGGCAAGAGCGTCTGCGTTAGTGTTTTGTTCCCGAGGTATCTGCTCGATTGAGCCTCGCCCAAACACGGATAGCTCAACTTTTACCTTTGCCAGGTAGGCAGCCATCTTGGGTCCACGTGCCTGATATTCGCCTAGAACTTGTTTTACCACGAGCTGGGAGTCGCTGAAGCACTAGATGGAGCTCGCCTTCAGCTCCTGGGCTATTCTTAGTCCGGCCAGCAAAGCTTCATATTCGGCCTCGTTGTTGGAGGCCTTGAATTCGAATCTCAGCGCCGAATGGAATCTATGTCCTTCGGGGGATATTAAAATGATTCCAGCCCCAGAGCCGTTCTCATTGGATGAACCATCCACTAAGATCCTCCATGACGCCGAGGCCGAGGTGACTTGGGGTAAGTCTTCTGCAGGATCCTCCCAGAACCCTGTGCACTCTGCTACAAAATCGGCCAGGGCCTGGCTTTTTATGGCAGTTCGTGGGGTGTACAAAATCTCGAACTGACTGAGTACGACAACCCACTTTAACAGACGTCCCGATGCTTCAGGTTTTTGCAAAACCTGTCTTAAAGGCTGATTGGTTATGACGTGTACTAAGTGGGACTGGAAGTATGGCCTGAGCTTTCGAGAGGCCGTGATGAGGCAGAACGCCAATTTATCCATCAACGGGTATCGGGATTCAGCTTTGAGAAGTCTTTTGCTGATGTAATAGACATGTTTTTGAACCTAGTCTTCTTTTCGGACCAATATGACATTAGCTGCATCCTCTGTGACAGCTAGGTAGAGAAAAAGAGGCTCTCCTGCTTTTGGTTTGGATAATACGGGTGGCTCGGCCAGATATGCCTTTAGGTCAAGGAAAGCGCTTTCGCAATCTTCTGTCCATTCGAACTTCTTATTTCCTCGGAGCAGGTTGTAGAATGGCAAGCACTTATCGGTGGATTTTGAAATAAATCGATTGAGGGCCGCCACCCTTCCTGTCAGGCCTTGGACATCTTTGTACGACCTGGGTGAGGGAAGCTCGAGCAATGATCTGATCTTGTCGGGGTTTGCCTCGATTCCTCGGGTATTGACGATGAAACCCAGGAATTTTCCCGATGCGACTCCAAAAGTGCACTTATCCGGATTAAGCCTCATGCCATACTCCCGTAGTATCTTGAAGCATTCTCCTAGGTCGGAAACATGGTTATCGGCAGTCTTTGACTTGACTATCATGTCATCAACGTACACTTCCATGTTCTTCCTGATCTGGTTTGCGAACATTCTATTTACTAACCTTTGATACGTAGCACCGGCGTTCTTCAGCCCGAGTGGCATGACCTCGTAAAAATAAACGTTAGTCGGGGTCATGAAGCTGGTGTGCTCCTGGTCCGCCGAATTCATGGCGATTTGATTGTAGCCTGAGTACGCATCCATAAAGGACATGAGCTCGTGCCCCGCCGTGGCATCCACCAATTGGTCAATCCTCGACAATGGAAAACAATCTTTAGGGCAGGCTTTATTCAGGTCGGAGAAGTCGATGCAAGTCCGCCACTTCCCGTTGGGCTTCGGGACCAGCACGGGGTTGGCGACCCAAATCGAAAACTTGGCTTCACGGATAAAGCCGCATTTCTTGAGCTGGGCTACTTCTTCCTCTAAGGCTTCAGCCCAGGTTATTCCAAGGCGCCTCTGCTTCTGGGCCTTTGAGGGAACACTTTTATCCAGATGAAGGGTGTGCATGATGACACTTGGGCTGATTCCCACCATGTCCTCGTGTGACCACGCAAACAAATCCAGGTTGTCCTGCAGAAATTTAGTCAGCTCCACCTTCCTCTTGCTACAGAGGTTTTTCCCGAGCTTGACCATCCGTGAAGGATTCTGCGGATCGATGTTTATTTCCTCGAGCTCCTCAATAGCCTGGAGCTCGGACCTGTCCTCGCCTATTCGGGGGTCAATATCCTCACTTAAGACGATATTTTCCCCTTCGGTGCTCTGAGGTTTTTCAATCTCAGGATCAGCTAAGGGTTCCTGAGATTCCTCTCCACCACCTTGGATGGCCATTGCTAGCTGCCCGAGTTTCGATTTTTCCTTCATGGAAATGTTGTAGCATTCCCTGGCAGTGAGCTGATCGCCATGGACAGTGCATATTCCCGTGGAAGTAGGGAATTTCATCGCGAGGTGACGAATGGAAGTGACGGCCTCAAAGGCTATGAGCGTGGGTCATCCCAAAATTGCGTTGTATGCGGCGAAGTAGTCGATGACCACGAACTCGAGGAGTTTGGAGACTGTCCGAGGTCCTTCTCCTAGGGTGATCACCAACTTGATAGTCCCTATGGCCGCCGATCCTTCTCCCGAAAAACCATACATCATCATGGAGGTCACCTTCAGCTCGGCGACAGTCAGACCCATCTTCTCCAGTGTGGACCGGAATAGAAGGTTTACCGAGCTCCCATTGTCGATCAACACCCTCCTAACTCTCTGATTAGCGAGCTGAACTGCTACGACCAGAGGGTCGTTATGAGGGAACAGGACATGGCTCGCATCTTCTTTTGTAAAAATGATCGGTTGTCTCTCCAATCGCTGCTGCTTTGGCAGACGCTGCTCCGGGACGAACTCTACTCCATTATGCATCTTGAGTTCGTTTACGTACCTCTTCTGGGCACCCCTGCTCGTGCCGGCCATATGCGGACCTCCAAATATCGTGGATATCTCTCCTCCTTTCACGGGAGGAGGGACGTCCTGATCTACCCGAGACCCGGGCTGACTGACCGGGACTTCCGGAGTAGGTCGACTTGCTGGAACCCTGTTCCACGCGTACTGGGCCAAGGGGCCGGCTCAGATGAGAGTCTCAATCTCATCTTTCAAATGCCTACAATCATCGGTATTGTGGCCAACATCGTTGTGAAAACGACAAAACTTGGAGGTGTCTCTCTTCCCCTTCTGGTGCTTCAACGGCTCCGGCCTCTTCCAGGGGAGACGAGTAGAATTTTCCAGGAAGATATTCTCCCTAGAGTGGGTGAGCTCTGTATAAGTCGTGTAGACGGGCTTAAACTTGTCGACAGGCTTATTCTTCTTTGGGCCGTGCTGGCCATTCTCGCCGTTCCCCTTTCTTTTGCTTCCACCGAGCTGGTTATTCTGTGTGACGTTCTGGGTCGCTGTGACGACCTCCGTCCCCACTCCAGCGGGCTACTTAGGGACCTGGCTGGTCCCTGCAGCTGAGGCTTCGGCCTCCTCCAAGTTGATCCATTCCTGGGCCCTGTTAAGGAATTCGTTTACTGAGTTAACTCCCTTCCTTTGTATATCTTTCCAGAGTTCCCCTCCGACGAGGATTCCAGTTCTCAGGGACATGAGCTTGGAGCTGTCATCTGCGTCTCTGGCCTGAGCAGCGACGTTCGCAAACCTGCTCAGGTAAGCCTTCAGAGACTCGTCGGGCTGCTGCCGCACGTTAGCCAAAGAGTCGGCCTTGATGCGGGCAGCCTGTGAGGCTCAGAATGCCCTTTTGAAGTCAGCTGAGAAAGTCTTCCAGGAGCCAATTGATTGTCTTTTGCTTTGCTTGAACCACTGCCTGGCTGGTCCAGTTAGTGTGGAGTGAAATACCAGACACCTCAGCTCGGGGCCAATGTTGTGGGCCATCATTAGGGTGTTGAACATTCCTAGATGATCCGACGGATCTCCGTCTCCATTGAACTTGGACAGGTGCAGCATACGGAAACCGGGTGGGTAAGCCGTTGCTGCTATGCTGGGGGCGAAGAGCTCCATCTCATCCCCCGAATCATATTCATCTTTCTCTTTCTCCGACAGGAGCTTCCTCATCAGCTCCTCCATCTGAGCCAGGCGCTCGAGGGTTTTGTCCTGATTTCCTTGGTTATTCCGGGGTTGCTCAACAACTCCGGATCCATTGTACATATTTGGTGGGTTATTTCCCCTCCTATCTTGAGATAGGTTATTTGGGGCATTCCCGCCGTTACGTACTTCGGACATGTCTCCCCCCGAGCGGGCATGGCTGCCGCCTCCTACTGGCTCTCCTCTGTGAGAGTTAAGGCGATCTCGCAGGTCGCCCCTGGGTGGTTTGAGGACTTTGTGCCGAGCTTAAACGCTGGCGCAGGTCTCCGCCAGAAAGGTCGCTCTGGCGACTGCCAGTCTAGTAGCTCCCGTTAGAGAAGCTCGGAGTTCGCCTTTGGTGGTGAGGATCCGTGCTTTCTCTCGGCGCCCTGCTACGTCGGGAAGGCCCTACAGATGGCGGGTTTCTCCTGCTACTTTCGTAGGCTGGAGGAGATGGATATCTTATTGGAGAGGGAGGATGCCTGACCGGGGATGCGATCCTGGTTCCATTAGGGCGGATCAAGTTAGGTGGGGGCCTTTTGGCCCTGCCAACCTGAGGGTCCCGCGCCTGGCGATCTAGACGTGGCGCAGGACGGCTGGTGGGGACGGCCTGATGCTGCGAGCCCTCCCCGGATCTCCTTCTGGAATTTCCTCGAGCTCTCCTAGGCGCGCTCGAGGATGGTTGGGAGCTGGGAGTTGAAGTTCGGACCGAAAGGCTGTACTGCTATTGTTCGGCTCTAGGCATTTCTTTGAAGTTTGCCTCTCGACGGTGCGATGAAGGAATATAGTTGGCTGTCGGAGGTCTATCCGAGTGGCTATGCCTGGATCGATTACCCCAGCGGGACTTATGAGTCTCGCCTTGCCTCTTTCCGACGGTAGCGTCGGTTATAAGAGAGGGTAGTCGGGCCAAGACCTCCTTGATCTACTGATTAGCTGTTGCTAGCTGGCTCCTCAGCTGAGCATTCTCCATCTCCACCGCAGTGTAATAACCTGGGTTTGGATTAGGTGGCCGGGGCGCCGTACTTCCAGTGTCATCTTGGCCCACCAGCTGCTTGCCCGATCGCTGTTGGACCTCAGGAATTTGTTCGCCGGGGATGGCGATATGATGAGCCTCCTGCCCATCATGTTGTTCTGTCTCGTTATCGTGTCTGGATCGAGTGGTCACCATAGTGGATGTTTGCGACAGCACCAATCTAACTTGCTCTCAATGAAAGCACCAAACTGTTGATGCGGTTCTTCGCCAACAGGTAATTAAGAAAATAAGAGGAAGGGATTAGTGCTTAGGTTGAATCGAAATAGATGAATGATCTTTTTCTAGAAATGGGCTGGTGATACAACTACGTTTTTAGGTGGTTCAAATGTTAAAATCCTTCTGCTCCACCAGTCAATATTATTTCTATATGCTTGGTATTCTTTTACAGGGTATTTTTTACATAATAGAATCCAACCCTTTGTAACTCCCAGGGTCTCCATATTTATAGGAGAAGGCACATGGGAGTTGGTAAGAAGGTCATCCCGTGACCTTCTTACCTGTCATGTCAACTCTGTGACATTCATGATTAATTCCTAAAACCTGACACATAAGTGTGGTCTAATCAATAGGTAAGGGGATAATGGGCCGCACGGCCCAGCCCAGTCGTGGGTGTCTGAATATGCACGTTCATGCTGCGTGTCCAAGAAGTCAGGAATATATCAGACACGTGATGTCTGATATATGCACGTTTACCTTGCGTGGTTGACTTTATAAGGGGTCACAGCCTCCACCTCTAGCCCATACCACGAGCTGGATGCCTTCCTCGACCTGTGGCCTTCAAAGTCCAAACTCAGTCTAATCTTGGTGAACCCTTAGGTTATCTCGAGCTGAGGAGGTAGGATCTTTCTATGGCAGCTTCGGTCTTGGGGATGTCCACGTGGTAGACATGATTAGGCCGTATCTCAGCTCGCTAACATCCCGTGGGAAAACCAGGGCGTACAAAGCCTATCAAGTGTCCTTGAGTCTTTTCGTATATTTATTGATCTTCCTATCCAAAGCTTTGATCACTCAAACCACGATCTTACAGAGTGTTCTCTACATCTCAAGATGTGTGTCAGCACATAGAGAACATGGGTTCACAATTTTAGGAATCACAAGTATTTCTCAACACATGAGAACTTGGATTATGGTATGAGAATAGCTAGAATAAAGAAAAAAAGAAAGAGTTTTGTCTGACAAAAACTCTAAGAACTATTTTGAATTGTCTATTGTGTTGTATTATGTATATTATTTCTTCTCTTTATTCTACATCATATATATGGAGATATTCCTATTACTTTATTATTCATAATAATAATAATAATAATAATAATAATAATAATAATAATAATATCATAATGATGATAGGATTTGATTTAGGTAAATATCTAGCTTACCAAATTTGAAAAACAATTTTCAAATTATTAAATAAATAAATAAATAAAATAAAAACAACACTGATACAATATCAATGTAGTTGGTACATGCATGACACAGTCCTTGGATTGTGTCATGCGTGTACTGCTATATCCCTTTTCAGGGATATTACATTTTTCTTTTATTTAATTATTTAATTAAAAATTAATCTCCAACAAAATAAGGTGTTAATCTTTTTAAAGAAAAAGATGACAACCATATTTCAAAATGTAAATTTTAAATTTTAAATTCAAAATTCAAATTGATGATCATCATTATCATCATATTTTAAAATTAAATAAATCAAAAACTATTTTTGACTTGCCAATTTTATTTTCTCTCACTCAAATAAAATAATTAATTTCAAAAATTAATTTATTCATTTATATATATGAAATTCGAAATTTACATATTCAAATTAATAAATATATTTTCAAAAATTAATAATTAATTACAAATTAATTATTCAACCTCAATTATCATATAATTACATACTTGACCCGAAGAATAAAATTATTTTCAAATTCCCAAATTACAGTTATACCCTTGTATCAACTCTTACCTTGATATGGTGTTGATAGAGCCACCCTGGGGACCTATGAACCTATAATATCAAGCTCCAATAAATATTACATTATCAATCAAAGCTCTTTGATTAAATAATCATATTTATTAATCTCATGATTACTCCACTATAAATATGAGATTGAACTCTTGATAATTACAGATATATATTTACTGAGTACTTTATTAAAAAATAAAGTGTCTATTGATATAATCATTACATATAGCGTTAATCCTCTATTAATGATTCATAATTAAAAGGGAATAAAAATACTGTTTTACCCTTTTAGCTATATCTTGTTCCTAGAGTACCATTGACTTTACTAGTGAAGGTTGTGTCACAACAAGTTGAGTGCTCATAACCATTTCAATTCCAAAAACCAACCCAATAGGGAACCATTTTTCAATCTATAAGAAGGTATAGATTCCATGTCTGTTAAACTACGTCCCTAGCCATATATATCATTGAGTCCCCAAAATAATTGTTCTTAGCTTGATCATTCTGACAAACCATAACGCATGAATCAAATGATCAGATGAAATATATAGGAGTTCATAGCAACCTTAGGATTAAGATCATCGTTTATATGATCATCGTTTGATGTGTTTGATTAATACTATGAAACGGTGTTTAAACAAGTATTAACAAATCACTTCTGGTCCAGTTCTATATATCACTATATATAAAGTACCTCCACTAAAGTGTCCTACTACACTAGTAACCCGGATCTAGGTTACATGTATTCATAATACTAGTGGGCCATACTAGTAGTCATTAATCTAAAGATTCCATAACTTTATTTTACTGAGAACTGTTTCAAGTTTATTATCTTAATGTCGATTCTCTCAAAACTATATGAGATTAAGACCACATAGATAAATTTTGGAATTTTATGATATTTACTTAATGTTATTATATAATATCGAACATAGTCTATATATATAATAATTCAATTCAATTATTTATTTCATTTAAAACATTTGTCAACTATAATTGCTTTAAGGGCACTATTCCCAACAATCTCCCACTTGCCCTAAAGCAAATTGAGGAATCTCTTTTAATATGTCAATCATATTCTCTTGACTTAATTGGTCTAACAAAGTCTTTGTAACAATTTTGTAAGAAACTATTTTGAAGTTATCTTCAAGATCATTACATCAATTATCAATTATGTAAAATTGTCTTGAATTAAATGATACTTCATTTCATGTGCTTTAGCCTCTCATGATTTCTAGTTCTTCTAGAATATTTGCATGTCCATTGCTTTCATAATGAGATGCTAGTAGTTTATTAAAGTTTGAAAACCTTTTTCAAGAATGGCAAAGAACTCAACCAAATCACATAGCCTATTTAACTGCTCATTAGCTGTTACATTTTGGCTTCTATGGTGAAACATACAATTATGAAATGTCCAACACATTTCCAGGTTAATGTGTTTCCTCCATAGTTATAGAAACTGATCCTAATATCATTCTTTGAAGATTTATATCTAGTTTAAAATCTGTTCATCCTTTGAGATTTTAGGCAAACATATAATCTCCATTATATTCAATATACTCTAAAAATTAAGTCCTTATAATTATTCAATGACTAAATCCATCATTAGAATGAAAACTGCTGACTATTCCCACCGTTTAACAAATGTTAATTGAAAGACATAACATTCAATACATTAAACATTCCATCACTGAGTTGGAGGAATTCTGTCTCATGTCCTTTTTCTCTAGTAAAAGAATAAATTGACATTATTATTTAGATAATACACCCTCCTGACCGGGAAGGCAAAAAACCTTTTTTGGACTTTTGTAAACTAAAGTATTTAAACTTCTTATCTATATAAGTCACTTGAGACAGTGCCAAAAGATTGTTCTTTCAATTACTATAGACCTGAATGTATAGAACATGTTTGGCTTTTCCAAATCTAATATTTAGAAATGTTCAGCTAATCATTTCTTTTCTATTGATAATTTCTCTACATCATTCTCAATGATCAGAACGTTATCAACATGAAGAATAAAAATTACAACAGAATCTTTCTGGCCGAGATCTTCAAACAATTTTGTCATGTCAGCCATTCATAAAAGACTACTTAGACATCCATTTTAATTAATCTCATAATCCATGCATAAAGCAATGAATAAGAGTATGTAAACACATTTAAGCTTGGTCACAATAGAAGGTATTTATTCGAGTAATAAATTCTTCTTTCTGTTTATAGCCTTCAACTATTAACCTTACTTTGAAAAGTCTATACTTTCCTCTATTCTCCTCTTCATCTTAAATGTCATTTGCAAATTGAAGTTCAATGAACTTTAGTTGGATGTTCAAGAATACAAATATCATAGGAATTCCAAATTTCATTTCTAGATTCATGGTGTTTAAACCATTATTTTCTGTTAAAACCTTTCATTACATACTAGTATGTGAATGAAATATAGTTAGATTATGTTACACACAACCAACTAAACCTTATGTTTGTAATGGAATAGTTACTAACTAACGCTCCCACTACAATAAAGTTGTACAAAATTTGTGATATTCTTTGGTTTTATCATTGTTAATTATCAATAACTCCCTTACTTGACTTGCATTCATTATTTCTAGTATAACTTAACTAGAAATATAGTGATTATAATAATCATGCTTCATTAAAGTAGCATTAAAGAGATACAAACACTTTTGCAATCTTTTATGATTATTAAATTGTTTCACTAAATGACTTCATGGAAAACATTCAATTTATTCACATTACCACTTGTGAATCCCAACTTTTAAGTCTTTGATGTTGCACAATCAACATGTACAGAGTATAACAAGTGTCAAAATTATAGAAATAATAAAGACGATAATGATCACTCATTATCTATTTAATCTTATCTAATATGATTATATTCCGTTTCCAAAATACTAATGTTGCTTAACATTCTAGTATGTGAGTTGGGTTTGAATTCCAAGTTCACATGCAAATTACTTGAATTACAAATTGGAGTTTAGACTTCTTTTTGATCAGATCAAAAAAGTCTTTAAGTGACTTTACTTTAAATGTTGCAGGAAAATTTCTAGAAATTTTCTTTGATTCAACAAAAGAAAACATATCTTAAATAAATGTCAATCAATATTGACTTACTATTTATTCTCTCTTTTAGTTTTGAACATTAAGAGGTTCAACATACATATCTATGTATTAGCTAAACATGTAATGCCCTAATTTCTCATAAATTATCGAGAACACAGCGTTGGATCATAATCATAAATATTGCTCTTTTATTGAATAAAAACTTGAAAATAAATATATGGATCCATATTTTTACAAAAATAAAATAATTTTCTTTAACATATTAAAATGAGCAACATTTAAATAAAACTTCAAAAGAACACATTCTTTAATAAAAATAAATAAATAGGCTCGCTTGATCTTCCTCGACTATATGGTCACCACGAGTACATCACAAAGCTCCTAGGTCCCACTCGCCACCAGCCTTTCTATCATCAATTTTCTGTACAACAACATCATAAGGGGTGAGCTTCTAAGCCCAGTAAGGAAAATACAAACAAGAGTTAGTCATATAATCATTTAATCAACGTATCCTAAATTACACAAGCGTCATAACAAAAACTTATTTATACTAATCATATCATATCACAAAACCATAGGTCATATCATAGCCTACGTCATAATCATAAATCATAATCTAAGTCATAATCATAGTCATAAATCAGAAGTCATAATCGTAACTATAGGTCATAGATCATAATAACAAGTCAGATATAATAAAAAGATAAGTGCTTATACAGGGGTGGCAACTAAGCCCCGGACATAAGTTTGTCATACACCGGACATCAACTTAGGTTCGTCATAAAATTTTGGTAACCAAGCCAACCGGTTGTTAGGTCCAGACACACTTACCCCTTTATCATTGGACACCTTAGGTCCACACCGGACATCAACTTAGGTCCATAATCATTGGACACCTTAGGTCTAGACACACTTACCCCTTTATTGTACCTGAAATGTTATGTCATACAAAACATAAGCTAGATCGTAAACTAAACAACCTAATTTTCCTTACCAAAAATCAGGATATTGGAGACAAGAGCGGAATTGGAAACTCCTAAAACTAAACATAAGAAACCATAAGTCCTCTAGAGAAAAGAAGATGAAAAGAAGATCTAAACCTTTGGAATAAATACTTACCAAAAACCTTAAGTTTGAACACCTAACCAAAAGTCATTACAACAAGTTAGGTTTTGAAATAAAAGGAAAGAATAAGAAGAATGGAAATGGACTAAACCAGAAGATTAATGGTACCTTAGATAGCTTAGAGTTTCGATCTATACCTCAAACACCGACATCACTGAAAAGCTTACTTCCCAAGTGTTTAGAAAAGCTTAGATTTGGAAAGCTTTTAGCCCCAAAACCCTAGTGTTTCTCTATAGAATAAACTTAGTAGCTTGGAGGCTCTGAACTTTGCTTGAATGATGAATAAAATGGCTAAGTGAAGAGTCCTATTTATAGAGTTCAAGGAGTGAAACTAGCTCCCATTTCAATGAATAAATAAATGATTAAAAATAACATTTTTCGTTCAACAGATGCCCAGAACTTGGTAAAAAACGTTCAGGAACGAGTCAAAGTTGTTGAGGGCGGTTTCTAGTTTCAGATTCCACAAAAATTCAAAAATGGTTACTGGAGCCGATAGATCGCCTCCTATCAGCGATATATCGCCTGCACCATAATCTCGAGGGTCCATGGTTTCATTCGTGCGAAGTCAACGTGTTTTTCGTATCAATCATAGGCGATATATCGGCCCCTATAACTGCGATATATCGGCATACGCTAATATTTCAAACACGTTTTTGCACACTTTCAGCACACTTGAATTTGTTTAAACCACTTTGTCTGAGTAAAACGTGATCCTAACAACTTAGGGAAGGTTCTAGACTTCCTAGACTTATCCATGATTATTTTTATTCATCAAAAACCTTAAATTTTTAATAAACATACATGTGACAAGTGTCACGTTCTTATTTAGTCTATCTAAACCTTATGTTATAATAAATTATATTCTTAGGACTATATTCATTTATCAAATCTTATGATAAAATTAATATTTCTAAACTATAGACTAAACTTATAAAATTCATAACTATCTCTACGAGTTTCTAACTAAATCTCAGCTTGAACCAATAACCTCGAAAACTAAAATACTAAGCTACTACTACTACTACTATTTAGTTAAGTAAAATTCCGAGACGCTACAAAACAATTATGTGATTTTTGAGCCTTTATTAGAGAAATGTCTTTTGGTTAACTTTAATTAATAGACTATATAAACAGGGAGAGAACAAATGAATGGTTCTAATAAAAGATAGTTTTTTGTTTGTTTTATGTGTCTAATTAATTACAAACCAATCTCAAAAAATAATTCACATATATGTTTCACTTAATTATTGTTGGAATAATATGTCTATGATTTGCACAATAATGAATAATTCTTAATTATCATTTATACTCATTGATGAAATAGGTAGAACAAATATATTTAAAAAATAACAACTTAATTTATTATTTAAAAGAAATATTAAACCTGTTCACTCATCAAATAAATGAATCTAAAATATAGTTTCTAGAAAGAATTGTAGAACTAATTTAAAGAAAGAGACTTAATATAAAGTTGAAAATAAAACTAAATTCCATGCCAGTTATTTTTTGGTCTACCAATCTGCAATGATTTTCTTGTTTTTCTTTCGCATTTCTTTCTTTTCTTGAATAATGCGTTCCTGAAAACAAGATAAAAAATATGGTTTGTGGCATACAAATTTGAATCAACTATTCAAATATATTAAAAGGAGATGAGTAAATCATCTTTACCCTTTCTTCTTGCAAACTTCTCCATTGATAAAAAAGAGTCTTTGTTTATCTATTCCCATATATGGTATGTAGATTTAAGGTTTACATATGTCGATTGAATATCGTCAGGCATAGTCTTTAGTATGCAATGACGAGCCAAGTAATCAGATCTCACCCAATCCGCATATTTTTTATGATCATCATAATCAGATAAAGTTGATGGCTCATCTGGAGGCACATCAATGATTACATCATACAATTTTAGTTTACTCAGAACTATATGTATGCTTCTGTACCAATCATCAAGATTGTTGAAGTCTAAATGAAAAGTACTTAGGTAGCCGTCATAAGGATTCACTGGTTCTTTCAAATTTTGAGGTCCTTGATTAGGATTGAGAGAATTAACCATTGTTGTTGGAAATAAATAAATAAAATATAATGAATTAAAACATATAATAAATACTAGATATTATTTGGAGAAGTAATCATGATGCATGAATGCAACATATAGAAACACATAAAAATTATATACTAATCCATGATAAATTAATTTGAAAATTAATGGACCAACCTTTGGGTATGTCAGACTAACTCCAAATTAATTTTGAGACAAATCTCAATTTCATAAGTGAAAACTTAAAAACGCTTTTTTCTCTGTTGACTTATGAACTACCACTAGTTTGGTCAAGATGCACTAGTCGTGCTCGAAAGCCTAGATACACCTTCGGAATATAACCCATTATTTTCAATTAATGACTTAACTCAATAGTGTGCCTTAGGGTCAGTCACACTTGATATACATCACTAATTATATTCTCATAAGTGAAGTCAACCTTGTGATAAAATAAATATATTCGGAAGCCTTTCTTCAGGGAGGCCGCAAACGAAGGCGACACTAGACCCTTCTTATGCCTCTCGGTGTTCAACCTATAATGGAGACCATGAGACTTATTTTCATAACTCCATCCCACACTCACTATTTTGGAAAAGTGTGTTTTCACAAAATCTATATTTTTTAATTTAGTTGTAAAAATAAATTTAATTATTTTTACCAAATGATATTATAATAATTACTTATCTAATTAAGAAAAATATAAAAATGAATAAATTGTGCCCTTAATTCTAATTTTAATTTTGCTTTAATTAAGAGAATATCATTTTATTTTAATAAAATATTTTTCATTAAAATAATAAATTAAGCAAATTTAATTTTGATTTACCATCTTAACTAGTTAAGACTAAATTTATTATTATATGAATTATCATATAATAAAATATAGGACTTCCTAATAGCATGTTTTTACACGAATGTAATGCATGCTAATTGCATATTGTGTGGATATATGAATGACATGTTATAATGTATAACAAAATATTAAACACTTTAATCATATTCAAACATTTATAATACGTAAATAAAAGCGGGCGGGTAGCTTTTGGGTATTTCTAGAAAAATTAAAACACTTGAAAAAAAAACATGAAAATGTAACCTAGACTAGCTAAAGCCTGATGAAGAATGCATTGATCTCGAGCCTTGAGATGCAGTCTTGTTGAGCCAATGCCACCCTTTTTCATATACATTTTGAATTATACAACTTTTTAATTATTTTAAACAACCTTTTAAAATCATTAAACTTTGGGTTTTAACACCCAAATAGTGTCTAAGGCCCAATTTGAATATGGGTTATTTAATTCAAATAAAATTAAACAAATTAATTTTAATAAATTAAAATGAAAAATAATGTAAATTTTGGATATTTTAATTAAAACAATTTCAATTATTGAAGAGAATAATTATGGCAAATAATCAAAACTATTTCAACTATAATTTTTTTTAAATTACAACCATTTTAATTCAATGAATAATTAAAATAATTTTTGTAACAACACATTAGGGTTTGTATGACATAAGCCCTAGGTGTGTCACCAAGATGGGCGGCGGCAAGGGGTCCAGCGGTGGAGGAGGGCACGACCGAGGGTGGAGGCTGGTAGGGGCGCGCACGACCGAGGGTGAAGGGACGTTGAACAACGTGGGTGCAGGCGCAGGGCACGACGTGGGCGTAAGGGAAGCGGCTCGGGCCTCGAGGTTCGTGCTCAGTGCTCGGGCCATAACAAAATTTTATCTAAAAATTTTAAAAAATTACAAAATTCTTATGCCCAAAAAATTGGCATACATTTTTCATGTAGAAATTTTTTAAGAACAATTCCTAAACCCAAAAACACCATTATAAACAACCTTTAAGAATCTATCATTATCAATATAAACATCCATCCATTCAAATATAGATATATATATATCACATATAATATAAAAATGCTCATAATCCCACACAACAATTAATAATATGTAGAGATTAATGACTTGCTCTCATACCAATTTTTGGAAAAACAATCAGAGGTCACAACGAAATGGCATGGTGGGCCCACTTGATAAACAACAAATTTTTTTCCACCTCTCATATAAACAATTTATATGTTCAAGAATACATTCATACAGGAAATTTTAATATGCAATATCATTAATCATGCAACATATATATAATTATACACATACTTATATATACATATCATATGCATATGTATACAAATATTCAAGAACATAAATATTTACATCTTGAAGCCTATCAAGTGTCCTTGAGACTTTTTGTATAAATAATGATTTTCCTATCCAACGCTTTGAGTACTCAGACCACGATCTTCCGGAGTGTTCTCTACACCTCAAGATGTGTGTGGGCACATAGAGAACAATGATTTGTAATTTAGAAATTACATGTTTTTCTCAACACATGAGTACTTGGATTATGACTTGAGAAATGTTGGAATAATAGAAGAAGATGAGAATTTCTTGTCTGATAATTTCTGAAACTTTTTTTGAATCACCACTCCCCATTTCTTATTACCACATAATATATATATAGATTATATATTACCTTATTATTCATAATAATAATAAAAGTAATATAATAATACAATCATAATGATGATTGGAATTAATTTAGGTAATATCTAACTTACCAAATTTGAAAAAAAATTATTTTCAAATTATTAATTAATTTTATAAATAAAATAAAAACAATACTGATATTTTATCAGTACCATCTTACATGCATGACATTGTCCTTGGACTGTGTCATGCATGTGGCAATATTCCCTGAAAGGGAATACTATATTTTTCTTATTGTCTTTTATTTATTTATTTAATTAAATAAATCTTTCACACAAAATATGGTATTATCTTTTTAAGGAAAAGATTACAACCATATTATAAAATTGAAATTTTAAATTGATGATCATCATTATCATCATCTTTTAAAAATCAATAAATCAAAACTATTTCAACTTACCATTTTTATTTTCTCCCACTCAAATAAAAGAATTAATATTAAAAATGAATTAATTTATTTATATATATTTCAAAATTCTATATTTAAACAAACAAATATATTTTTGAAAATTTAATCATTAATTCCAAATTAATTATTCAACCTTAATTATCATATAATTTTATATTTGACCTGAAGAATAAAATTCTTCTCAAATTTTCAAATTATAGTTTTACCCTTGGATCAACTCTTACCTTGATATGATGTTGATAGAGGCACCCCGGGGACCTATGGACCTATAATATTAAGCTCCAATAAATATTAGATTATTAATCAAAACTCTTTCATTAAATAATCATATTTATTAATCTCATGATCACTCCACTATAAATATGAGAATGAACTCTTGATAATTATAGACATTTATTTACAGAATACTTTACTAAAGAATAAAGTGTCAATTGATATAATAATTACATACAACGTTAATCCTTTATTAATGGTTCATAATTAAAAGGGAATAAAATTACCGTTTTACCCTTTGAACTATATCTAGTTCCTAGTGTACCATTGACTTTACTAGTGAAGGTTGTGTCACAACAAGTTTGAGACGTGAGTGCTCGTAACCTTTTCAGTTCCAAAAGTCAACCCAATAGGGAACCATTATTCAATCTATAAGAAGGTATAGATTCCATATTTGTTAACTACATCCCTAGCCATATATATCATTGAGTCCCCTAAACAATTGTTATTAGCCTGATCACTCTGACAAACCTTAACTCATGAATCAAAGGATCAGATGACATATATAGGAGTTCATAGTTACCTTAGGATTAAGATCATTGTGTATATGATCACCATTTGATGTGTTTGATTAATACTACGAAACAATGTTTAAACAAGTATTAACAAATCACATCTGGTCCAGTTCTATATATCACTATATATAAATTACCTTCACTAAAGTGTCCTACTACACTAGTGACCTGGATCTAGGTCACTTGTATTCATAATACTAGCGAACCGTACTAGCAGTAATTGATCTAAAGATTCCATAACTTTATTTTACTATGAGCTATTTTAAGTTCATTATCTTAATCTCGATCATCTCTTACCAATATGAGATTGAGACCACATAGATAAACTTTTGAATTTTATGATATTTACTTAATATTATTAATAAAATATCGGACATAGTCCATATATATAATAACAATTCAATTATTTATTTCATTTAAAATATTTGTCAACTACAATTGCTTTAAGGGCACTGTTCCCAACCATCTTCCATTGGCCCTTTTGATGAGTTGCTGGCGGCCACTTTTGAGGAAACCATTTACATGGCCTGGCTCCAGGACAAGAATATGGATCTCCTCCTCTATCCGGATTCGGCTGCAAAAAGGGCCAAGTTTGAGGCCTAGGAGAAAGAAGACGAGGAACTTCTTATAGGGGATCAACAGGATGAAAACACTCTAGACGTCCCGGATCAAAACGAAGCCCAGGCCTGAGCCTTTGTAATTTTATTTGGTGCTTCCTCTCTCCTTTTTTTTTAACATATTTTTTATTGTCACGGATGCGCTTATGGCAATTTTTTATCTTACTATCTTGTTATTACATTGAATTTATCCTTGCACATCTTTATTTCCTGCTTTATGCTCATATATTTTTTTTTAAATTCACTAAGTGTTCTACCACTATGCATGCATTTTTTAGATGTGGAATCCTGGTTCCCATGGCCAGGACCATTAGGGAAAAATTGTGGAAGTGGATTAACTTGTCCCGAGATAAAGGTTCAGGTTTCAACGGTCTGGACCGTTTTGGACTTATCAAATATAATTTAACTAATTTACCCCGAATCTATGGTTCAGGTTCCAACGACTTGGATCGTTATAGAATTTTTCATATATGAATTAGTTTTAACGGCCTAGACCATTAAAAAGTTCTTAGGTAGAAATTAGTTAATTAACTTATTCCAAACCTAAGGTTTAGGTTTCGACGGCCTGGACCATTTAAAATACTAACTTTAATCATTTCAAACCTAAGATTCGAGTTCTAATAGTTCTAGACCGTTATGGGGGACAATAAATAAGGATTAAATTGTCTCGGACCATGTTAGGTTTGGATCAACTTTTTGGAAGTTGGGTTTTGGATAACCAGTCTATACGAATCTGGATTAGGACTAAGCTCTGAACTTTGCATCCCCTTTTGTTTTTAATCCTGGACTGTTTCGGAGTTGGGTTCTGAACCACCAGTCTATACGAATCTGGATTAGGACTAATCTCTGAGCTTTGCATCCCCTTTTGTTTTTAATCCTGGACTATATAGATGGTCCTACCCCCTAAGTGACCAAAGAGTGTAGTCTTAGGTCACTTGTTCATGCAAAAATTAAAGACGGACATGGACTTTTTCTTTTCTTAACACATTCGTTATGGAGTTTTGTTCACACCATTTTGATTAACTAGGAAATTCCCCTGGGGCATACATTACTTTGAAAATTAAAATGTTAAAAAAAATTCGGCTATCTCCTCCTAACTACAGATAGTACCAGCGGAGGTGTTCAACATTCCAGGCCCTTGGGACCTTTGTTTCGTCTAACTGCTTTAGGCGATATGTTCCCAAACATACTTCATTTTGGATCTCATATGGTACTTCCCAGTTAGGTCCTAGGACCCCCATTCCCGAATTCTGAGATGCAGGGAAGACTCTTCTCAGGACCAGATCATCAGTCCCGAACCTTCGACTCTTAACTCTAGAGTTGAAGTGCCTTGCGATCTTTCACTGATACATCTTTAGCTGCACTTGCGATTCTTCCTGGATCTCTTTGATGAGATCCAGGGATTCCTGGAGCATGGCGTGATTCTGGACGGGATCGTACATATCTCATCTATGGGACAGGACCGCATTCTCTACTAGGATGACTGCTTCACATCCGTAGACCATCAAGTAGGGAGTATGTCCAGTTGAAGTTGTTTCTATGGTCCGGTATGCCCATAAGAAGCGGGGCAACTCTTCTAGCCACTTGCTCCTTCAAGCTTTTAGCTTTTTCTTTAGTGTTCAAAATATTGCTCATGGCGTCCATTTTCCCATTTGCTTGAGGCCTTGCGACTGCGGAGAAGCTTTTGACGATTGCATGTCTTTCAAAGAAGTCGATGAAGTGGATGCTATCAAATTGCTTCCTGTTGTCGGACATGATTTTGTGAGGGAGGCCGTATTGGCACACAATATTGTTGATGTCGAAGTCTAGGGCCTTCTTGGAGGTAATTGTGCTCATTGATTCCGCCTCGACCCACTTGGTGTAATAATCGATGGCTACAATGGCATATTTCAATCTGCCCATCCTGGTCGGGAGGGATCCTACCAAATCAATTCCCCAAAACTGCAAAAAGCCAGAGACCGGTCATCGAGGTTATCTCTGTGGGAGGAGCTCGCGGGATCTTCTTGTACCTTTGGCATTACTCGCACTTGCGGACGTAGTCTACATAGTCTTTCTTCATTGTTGGCCTAAAATATCCTTGCCTTAGGATTCTCTTAGACAAGTCGAGTCTGGCTGAGTGATCTCCGCAAAAGCCTTTGTGCACTTCGTGCATGATCGCACCAATCTCGGTCTCGGATACGCATCAAAGATAAAACATGGATAACCCCATGCGATAGAGCTTGCCATCCATCATGACGTATCAGAGGGCCCGGCACTGAAGCTTCCTGGCGGCGGTGCTGTCTGTGGGAAATTCTCCAGTGGTTAGATATTGGATGAGAGGCCCCATCTAAGATGATGTGTAATTTATGACATTTACAATTTTGGGGGCTTGAATACTGAGTGCAGGTAGATGGTCAATTAGGACTACCTCAGAGAGTTCTACTTCAATATATGTGGCCAACTTTGCCAATGTGTCTGCGAACACATTCTGTTCCCTGGGGATCTGGCGGATGACGTATTTTTTTGAACGATTAGAGTAACTCCTAGGTTTGCGCCACGTAGGCGGCCATCTTCTCCCCCTTCATTTGGTATTCTCCTGAAATCTATCTTACCACCAACTGGGAATCACTGTGGACTTCGATGTTTTCTGCCCCCACTTCCCGAGCTAAGCGTAGTTCGGCCAGCATGGCCTCGTACTCAGCCTTATTGTTTGACGCTTCAAATTGGAAGTGTAGGGCGCTTTGAAATTGGTCACCTTGGGGGGATATTAAGATGATCCCGGCCCTGACCCCAGCCCCATTCTCATTGGAGGCTCTGTCCACAAAGATCTTCCAGAAGAGCACTACAAGGTCGATTGGCTCTTCATCCTCAGCAATCCCAGGCATTCTACGATGAAGTCAGCCAGGGCCCATCCCTTGATGGAGATTATGGGGACGTAGGCAATATCGAACTGGCTCAGCTCCATGGCCTACTTCAAAAGCCTTCCCGATGATTCTGGTTTTTGTAATACTTATTGTAGGGGATGGTTCGTTAGTACCCTGATGGCATGAGCCTGAAAGTAAGGTCTTAACTTCCTGGAAGCAGTCAGTAAGCAAAATGTTAGTTTCTCAATCAAAGGGTATCTGGACTCTGCGCCTAACAACCTTTTGCTTACGTAGTAGACTAGGAGTTGGACCTTTCCTTCTTCTCGCACTAAGGCAACACTTATGGCATGTTCTGACACGGTCAAATATAGGTACAGTGGTTCCCCATCCACCGACTTTGACAAGATTGGTGCTTGAGCCAAATGCTCTTTTAGTTTTTAGAAAGCTTCTTCACACTCGGCTGTCCATTCGAACCTTTGGTTTCTGCAAAGTACGTTGAAAAATGGAATGCACTTGTCCGTGGAATTTGACACAAAGCGGCGCAAAGCCGCTATTCTTCTCGTCATGCTCTGAATGTCTTTGTGTTTTCGTGGTGATGGTATGTTTATCAAAGCTCTGATCTTATCCGGTTGGCTTCTATCCCTCTCAAGTTTACGATGAAGCCTAGAAACTTCTTGGATGACATGCCAAAAGTGCACTTCTTGGGATTTAACTTCTTCTTGTACTTCCGAATAATGGCGATTGCTTCTGCCAGGTCTTCTGTGTGTTGGGAAAATGTCTTGGACTTGACCAACATGTCGTCTATGTAGACTTCCATGTTCTTCCCGAGTTGGTGCCCGAACATTCTATTGACAAGCCTTTGATAGGTGGCTCCGACATTCTTGAGCCCGAAAGGCATGACAATGTAGCAGTATACACCCTTGTCCGTTTGGAAGCTGGTGTGTTCCTGGTTTGCTACATGCATTGAAATTTGGTTGTAGCCGGAGTAGGCATCCATGAAGCTTATCAGCTCATACCCAGACATGGAATCCACCATCTGATCTATCCGGGGCAGAGGGAAGAAGTCCTTTGGACATGCCTTGTTGAGGTCCATGAAATCTATGTAACTTCTCCACATCCCATTTGGTTTTGGCACCAACACCAGGTTTGCCAGCCAAACGGGGTATAGTGCTTCCCAGATGAAGTTGATCGAGGATAACTTCTCAATTTCTAATTTGAGGGCATCTGCCCGTTCCGTGCCCAGTGGCCTTCACTTCTGCTTGACTAGAGTTGCATTTTTGTTGATGTTCAGGGCGTGACATATGATGTTGCGGTCAATCCCAGTCATATCTGAGTGGGACCATGCCAGGATGTCCTCGTTCTCTTTTACTCGAGCGATTATGGCAGCCCTGACCTTCGAATTCAAATTTCTTCCTACCCAGATCACCCACACTGTAACGACCCGAATTTGCTAATCAGGCTTAGGGCCTTGATTAGTGTGCTTGGAGGGCAATAAGTGGTTTAATATGTTTATATGTGGATTTATGTGTATATATGATTATGATGCATTTTTAATTGAGTTAAATGTGCATGTGGGCCCCGTTTGGATATTAGGGGCATAAGTGTGATAAATGAGATAAATGTTGTATATATGTGATATGTCTGTACAGCACGATCCGAGACAGTCCTGGGGAGCGATTAGCCAGAGAGTCACAACGGGGTTGAGATTCGGACTCGAGGCGAGTCGAGGGGTAATTTGGGTATTAGGTGAGTTATGGGTTATCAGGACATGAAAAAAATATTTGGAGATATATTTGAGGATAGAATGTCTAGGCGGGAATATTTGGGAAATTTACCATTTTGCCCTCGGGGACGTTTTGGTACCCCGAGCCTTGAGGTAACCCTTTTAGACTTAAGTCAAATAAAACAAAAAAGGGAGAATTGTTTAGAAACTTGAGGAAACCGACACATATTCTCCTTTGAACTGAAGATAGCTCTTGTCTCTCTCTCTCTCTCTCTCTCTCTCTTTCTCTCTTTCACTCTCTAAGGCAAAACTCAAAGGGAACTCAAAGGAATTGGCAAGGAATTAAAGGGATTTCAGCTGGGATACTCTAGGAACTTGAAGCTTGGGGATTGGCGATCAAGCTCAGGGACTAAGCTCCGCAAGGTAAGCTCTAATTACTAAGGTTTAGTCTTAAATTTCAGTTGGTTATAGGGGATTGCATGTTAGCTAAGCTTGTTTTATCCTTGGGTGTTCTAGCTGAGTTTTGGAGCATATTTTAATGGGGTCTTGATGTTGTTTCTGAGCTGGAATAACTGTGCTGGATATCTGGGAATGTTAGTCAAGTTTTAGGATGAATTGTCTTGGGGAAAGGGTTAGAAAAATGGTGTAAAAATCTGGGTTCGGTGTAGAGCGCCGCGGCCCGCGTGCGCGTGCGGCCATGGGAGGCCGAGAGGTTCATGCGCGCCGTGGCGCCTGGTGGGCACGCCGCGGCTCGTGTGGGGGTCAGTGAGGTGCTAGCCTCTGTTTCGAGGCTAGCCGCGGCTCTTGTGGGTGGGGCCGCGACCCTTAGTGCCAGTTTGAGTTTTTAGGGAATTTTAGGCTTGGGAACTCAAGGGGTAAGGCTCGGGGTGGATTTTATCACCTGGATTGATAGAATTCAAGGACCCGGAGGTTAGGGTTATGGCTCGAAGTTATTTATTGGATTAGAATTTGATGGATGGACGTTGTTAATGTGTTGTGACTAGGGTTTCGGCGAGGCTCACGTTAGAGGACTGTGCTCGGGGCATCGGTGCTCAGAAAGCTCGGAACTCAGGTAAGAAAACCCCTGTTTCCATAGAGCTTGTGTGCAGGGCTGAGCCCAATGTGTTTGAATGGAGTTGATATGCAGGGCCGGGCCCAATATGTTAGAACTGCAGGGCGTAGCCCTTTATCTGTTTATGTTGGAATTCTGTACTTGCTTGTTATATTATGTGTGTTATTCTATGAGTGAACGGCCAAAGCCGGGATAGTGTAGACCGAGAGCAGCGAGGAGCCGGGAACGACGTTGGGCACGTTGAGTGCAAGGCCGAGAACGGCAAAGGGCCAGGAGCAGCGTTGAGGACGTAGAGCGCGAGCTGCCAGGGCGGGTCCCTAAAAGGATACATGGGATATCCTTACGGCATGGTCCACAAACCCAGGGCTTGGTAAACGCCTGGGATGGCTAGGCCGTATGTGTTTAGCCATTGGTGGCCTGTTTATATGCTTGACTTATGTGTTGTATATGTTATCTGTTTGTGGGTTTCTTGCTGGGCTTCGGCTCACAGATGCTCTGTGGTGCAGGTAAGGGTAAGGAGAAGATCAACCAACCATGAGTACAACAGGCGTGAGGCAGCGTGTACATGTTTGGCCAGCCTGGCTGCCACAGCCAGAGGTTTTTGGGAGATGCTTGTAAATGAACTTGAATTTTGTCGTTTAGCCGACTTAGTACAGTTTTTATGTTGTAAATATTTCTAAACTGTATTTTGGGATCCCAGGTGTTAAACTTTTATGATTTACTATCAAAGATTTCTATCTCTGATGTTTTTCCTTTGTTTACGGCTTAATTACACTGTTTGACCTAAAACCTCGATTAGCGAGTTAAAAGCACGTTTTTAAACTCACCTAGTAACGGCTCTAAGGCAGTAGGGCGTTACACACACTTCTACAATCTCCTCCATAGGTTTTAATGCTCTGTCCACTTCTATCCAAGGATCCAAATTGTCGTCTTCCCGAACCATCCTTCGTGCTGGCTGTGGTTGTGGGATTGGAGTGACGTTCTCTTCTTCGAGGGGCTCTTCATGGACCACGAAGATTAGTCTAGCAGGGACTTGATAACACTTTTGGGTGCTCTTTTGATCTCCCTGTATTATTCCCACTCCGCCATTATCACATTGGAACTTCAAGCATAGTTGGAAAATGGAGGTAACGACACCAAAGTCGATCAAAGCGAGGCACCCAAAAATTGCATTATATGCAGTTGGACAATCCACCACCACGAATGTGCAGTACTTGAACGTGTTTTGAACCTCGTTCCTCAATGTGACAGGGAGCTGTATCTTGCCCATCAGGAGCAATGAATCCCCATTGAAGTCGTAAATCTGCGTTTGACATGATGCTAAGTCCGCCTCCATTAGGCCGATCGCTGGGAAGGCTAGCTAGAACAAGACATTGAGAGAACTCCCACTGTCTACCAACACTGGGGATATTCTTTTGTTGGCGATTTGGGTGTCAATGAGGGAAAATGATGCGGGAAGTGGACATTTCGGGCATCTTCCTCAGTGATTGTTATCGGCAGATTCATCGGCTTTGGGTGTTGGGCCAGAGTTTGGACCAATGCACATATCTCATGGTAGTGGTCGAGTTCGCTAAGGTACCTCTTTTGGTCATTCAGGGATTGTCCCCTAGGTGCGAGCCTCCTGATATTGTGGCGATGTGTCCATTTACTCGAGGGGGCGTCGTTCTACGGTGGATATGGCATCTCGGGTCTAGGAGCCATAAGGCCTCTAGAAGCTCGCACTACGGGGATCCCTTGAAGGGCCTGTGCTCCCGATCTTGGAGCATACCCTACCTGAGGGGGTATGAACTGCTCAGATGCTCCCTGGGCAAAAGGTTGTTTGGACGCTATGGGTTGTCTTGGAACTCCAACCGGCATCCTGACCCATTGGTGGAGGTGCCCCATCTTGATTAGATTCTCGATCTTGTCTTTCAGCTGACGACATTCCTCAGTTGTGTGGCCTATGTTCTTGTGATAGACACATCTTTTGTTCGCGTCCCTCGGGATCTTTCCTCCTTTAAACATGGGGCTTGGTTTTCGGTAGTGGACTACATTTCCCGTTTCAAGGTAGATATTCTCCCAGGTATCCACCAAGTTTGTGTATTCTGTGTACTGGGGCTCGTACCCCCTCTTTCCCTTCTTTGCAGATGAAGTGGGTGTATAGACAGTCGGGGTCATGAACTGTATCCCACATATTACTGGAGGTGCCAGATAGGGATTTGCCGGGTATTGTGCCCCGTACCCAGGATTGGTAAGGGTTGTTGGTTGTGGTGCTGGATGCAATCCAAAAGCTTGGATTCGGGCTTTTTCCTAGTTGATGAAGCCTTGAGCCCTCCTTATAAATTCTTCAAGGGTGGTCACCTTGTTGCGTTGCATGTCATCCCAGAGAGGGGATCCAGCTCTGATTCAAGATTCGAGGGCTACTAAGCGCTGCCCATAATCCACCTTAGTCTTTGAAGCTTCCTCCGTGAAGCGTTGAATGTAAGCCCTAATGGTTTCATTGGGATGTTGCTTAATGTTGGCTAGAGCATTGACCTCCATGTCCAGTTTCTGGGCAGCTACGAATTGCTTACGGAAAGCTGACTGTAATCCAGACCAAGTTTGGATCGATCCTGTCTTGAGCCTTTTCCACCACTCTTCAGCGGGTCTGGCCAAGGTGATCGAAAAACACATGCATTTGTCATTGTCGCAGACATGGGCTACATTCATCAGGCAATTGTAGTGGGATAGATGGTCTCTAGGGTCGGTGTTTCTAGTATAGGCGGGTATATCCAGCATCTTGAACCACTTGAGAAACACGGCGTCCAAGATGTGTTTTGCACACGGTTCATTTTCTTCATCTTTAGAATCGGAACCTCCGCCTTCTTATTTTTGGACCAAGCGGTCCGTGACCTTTTTGAGATTGGCTAGTAGCTCCATGAACCGCTTGACCATTCCATCATGAATGGGAGCTCTTTCGTTCCTCCTGTCGTTGAGGTTATTCCTCAAGTCGCCTCCTCGAGGGAAATTTTTTTCTTTACGGGCCTGCTCCTTTCGAGCATTGAGGCCGTCTCGCAAATCAACGCAGGATGTGTCATATTCCGAACTAATAGCTCCAGGCTCCTCTCTACATTTATGCCCTCTGTGATCCTTGTTCATGGACACGCAGGGATAAAAACGTCTTTCCTGGTCATCATGTCTCAAGACATTCTGGGGTTTGGTGCCCTGCAGGCGTTTCCTATGCGGATTGTTCGGGGGATTCTGTCCTGGGACACTGTAACACCCTACTACCTTAGAGTTGTTACCATGTGATTTTAAAATGTGCCATTAGTGCTAATCGAGGTTTTTGACTGAAAAATGTGATTAAATCGGGATAAAGACTCATTTAATGAAAATTAAGTATGAAAGGTTTGACCATCCATTAAAGTAATAAAAGTGATACATTGGGATCACAAATACTGTTTCAAAATATATGTACAATTCAAAAGTTAAGGTACATTCGACCTAAGCGACAAATTCAAATGTCTATGTAATGAACAAAAATTGCTAATAGGGCTTAGGGCCTTGATTAGCGTGCCGGGAGGGCATAATTGGTTTATATGTATGTTTAATTGGTTAAATGTGTGACTACATGGCATGCATGATTAATATGATTATTTGAATATATTATATGCATGTTTATGTTAGATATGCATGTGGGCCCTATATAGCTTATAAGGGCATATTTGTAATTTTGGCCCGTTGAGAGCATAAATGTGATTACATGTGATAAATGGTTGAGGCCACATTATTATGTGGATATATTTGCAGTGTATGGCTTGAGACGGTCCTAGTGAGCGGATTAGCAAAATAGTCATAGCGGGGTTTTAATACCCAGCTCGGGGGGAGCCTGGGGGTATTTTGGGAATTATTAGATATTAAATAAGTATTTGGTAATTAATTGAACATGACGGGGTTAATTGGATAATAGTAGGAACACTTGAGGAATTAGTGGGAATCGGGGGAAATGACCATACTACCATTATAAGCAAGGAGGAGCTGGATTAGTCTAAGGGGAAATATAGACTTTTTAGGGGTTAAAGGATATACTTTGTGGGATTCTAGACATAGCCAGAAACCACCTGAAAACTCTCAATTGGCACTCACTCTCTGTCTCATGTTTTTCTCTCAAGAAGCCAGGGGGAAATTTTTTAATTTTGAAAAAGAAGCTAAGGGAATAAGCTGGGAATTGGAGCACAGTTTGGCTAGGTTAAACTGAGGAATTAAGTTAAAAGAAGGCAAAGGATAGCTGGAGAAACTTAAGCTGTAACTGAGGTGAGAATTCAAGATAATTTTGTCTAATTTTGTTGAGATGATGCTGAGCTTAGGACTTGCATGAAAGTGATTTCTTAAATTGATTTTGGGTGTTAGGGAGAGTATGAATTTCTTAAAAGATTAGATGTGATGTTTAAGTTGTGGGGATAAGAATCTTGAGTTTGGTTATGAGTTGGACTGAAGGTTTGGTTGAATTTTGAGGTTTATGGCTCGGAAGGATGAGGAGGAAACCCAGAAATTCTGGGTACGTGGGGGCACACCGCGACCTAGCTAATGGGCACTGCGACTCGTATGCCTAGAATGCCCTAGGAGGGCTCTCTGTTTTGAGGGCGTGCCACGACCCTAGGGGGCAAGTTGCGGCTCGCCTCCCCCAGATGCATGGGGGTTGTGTCTCTGTCTTGAGGGCGCACCGTTTGTAGGTTTTTATAGATCAAATCAGAGATCATACGCAGCGGAACAACAATCAAAATTGTTAATTTAATCCCAAAAGATTTCTAGATATACTTCTTCACATACACATATATATATTGAATCAAAGACATGAATAGAAAATTACCTCAAGTCCTTCCTTGCTGCTATCTTTTTGTATTGCAAAAATCCTTGAGATCTCACACCAAGATCTTCCAAAATGTTCTCAGCACACAAAGAACGAGTGTGGGCTCGCTATACAAAATAATAGGCAAAATCTATTTATCAGATGCTCTCAACACATGAGATCTGATAAAGTTTGGACCTAAGTTTGTGAAGAACAGTGACCTATGCTTGTATCACTGTTCTCTTTCTCTCAGAGAGATTTCACGATATATTTTCTATCCCTGAAAAGTATCATTCTTAAAAACTGATATCCTATATTTAATATATCCAATATATTAAAAATAAAATATTAGTTATTTTAAACAATTTGAAAATAACTAATCAGTTATCAGATTTTGATTAAATAATAATATTTTAATCATATTACGATATCTCATTATTTATTTAATATTTAAAAAGCTAAAATTGTGGAACCAAGAAACTACCAAGAACTTCTTATGCGTGTAGCACAATGACTGTGTAAGGCATGTGATTTTTCCCAATTTTTTTCTTATTATTTAAATACCAAAAATCCCAAAAATAAATTAATTCAAAATTAATTATATTTTTCTTAAATTAAATAATTAATTAATTCTCAATTAATTAATTACACATAATTATACAATAATTATATTTAGTGCATAGAAAAATATTTTACTTATCAAATAAGTCCTTTTGCCCATTTTTGTATTTACCTTTGTCAGTGTTTATTTGAGCCATTTCGGGGATCATAGACCTATAACATTAAGCTCTAATTAATTGTAACTTAATAATTAAACTCTTTAATTATAATAGTTAATTTATTAATTCTGATATTTCTCCACTATAAATTCAAAATTGCACTCTTTATGTTATAGATATACTTTTACAGAAATCTTATTCTAAGCTGTCCATTGATATATCCATCTTTCAATAGTTCAACCCTCTAATTAATTAGTTCATAAATTAGAATGGAACAATTACCATTTTACCTTTCTAATTTACTTCTTATTCCTTAAGTACCATTAATTCAGTAGTGAATAATTAATCTATAATCTAATTATAGATTTGAGCTCAAAATCATTCAGTTCCAGAATTAACCCTTAAGGGAACTAATATACGATCCGTTAGGAAAGATTAGATTCCGTATTGTTGATACATGTTCCCAGCCATCCATGATATTAAATCTCCAAAACAAAAGTCATTAGCCTCATTCTATGAAGAGACCTTAACGAATGAATCAAAAGATTTAATAAACATGAACAAGAGTTCATGAACACTCAGGATTTAGGTTGATTTATAAATGATCATCAGTTATGATATGAATTACAAGTCTTTATTATTAAATGGTTTTTTTTGGATAAAGACTTTTATTCATACCGGACCATGTCATATATAATCATATTATATAAAGCATCGTTACCGAGATGTCTTACCACATCAATAATCCGAATCTAGATTATTTGTATCATCATGATACTCAACAAACCGTACTTACAACCCCAATTAAAGAATTCCATAACTTTAATTTGTTGTTGTTGACTATTTTTATTCACTCATGTGATCTTAATTCTCTCGTACTAATACAAGATCACATCCTCAATAATGAATATGGAATTTTTCCGATATTTACAAAATTATTCAAACAATAATTTAATAATCCAAATGTAACAATAATAAACCATTGTATTTATTTATTCATTGAAATAATAAATGTCTTTTACATGCTTTTAGGACATACTCCTAACACCATGGCCACTAGGGCCAGGTCGCGGCCCGCCTAGGGGATTTTGGCCTAGGGTAGATTTTGGGATAAGAAAGGCTCGGGGGTTCGAACCTAAGCGCTCGGGATGATTTCCACTTCCCAGTTTAGTAGAAATCCAGGCCCCAGTGGCTAGCTAATGTTTCCTAAGTATTTATGTGGTTTTAGAATTGATGATTGCCCATTGGCTTTGTGATTAGGTTTATCGCTAAGGCTCAAGACTGAGGATCGTGCTCGGGACCGTTCTGTATCCTCTGCTCAGGATTCGAGGTATGAAAACAACACCCTTGTGTGGTTGAGAGTAGGACTGAGGTTCCCAATAATTAAATGCTTCTACCGTGTTTTTAAGATTGATGTGATATACGAGAATGAACGACCTAAGAGAGCCAGGGCTAATGATTAGCGCAATAGACGCAGCTCGGCCACTGTGAGACGGGGTTAGCTAATAAACAATGGACTCGGCCTAAGCAAGCGGAAGTGAGCTGAGTAAATAGAGGGCTCGGCCTAAGGGTGTCAACCTTGAACACCTGTATTATTGGCTTTGATAAATTCTTGAAAGTACATGTTTATCGTTGTTAGCTTGATGCTTTTAATTCGTTGGATTTTTTATCAACTATTTAAAGATTGGTTAGATGCTACCACTGTTTATGTGTTTGTTGTTTATAGTTTTCTTGCTGGGCCTTGGCTCACTAGTGCTATGTGGTGCAGGTAAAGGAAAAGGGAAACTGGACCAACCATGAGTTGGAGAGCACTAGGGGTGAGGTGTACATTGTCAGCTGCTCGTCCGCCACGGCCGAGGGAAAGTACAGGGACAGAGCCTTAAATTTTGTATTTTTCCATTAGAGTGGCTACTAGTTGTATAAAACTTTTGAGAGTTGTAAATTGTCTCTTAAACCCTATTTTTTTGGATCCCATGTGCCAAAAATCTATTTGAATGAAAATCAACTATGTATGATCAAAATCCTTTTAAACCTAACTGGATAATTAACTTTAGGAACACATTATTGTTCAAATGACTTGATTAGCAAGTCTTGCACTATTTAAAAATACACAATGTAACAGTCTTGGTTATCCAAGGCATTACAACTTGGTATCAGAGCTGTCTAGGTTTAAGGGTTCCTGAAGACTAGCTAGGCATGCACACTCGCCACTATAGACATGCTCGACTCAGGGTTTGGTAATTATATATATGTGATTACATGTTTAAATGGTTGAATGAAATATAAATGTTTTAATCTGTGTGATTAATAGGGAGCATGAGATACGGATAGGGCCTGGCCCTTGACTGCTGTGTGGTTATGATGGGCATGCTTATTAGCATTGCTACTACATGTGAATGAATATTTAAACGATCGTTTGCATCTTGATTGCTTATGGATGGTTGAGTTTCAATGGTGGACTATGGAAAGACTGTTAACCTGTCATCATTGCCTGACTGCCGAGTCGTTGATTGCAGATAAACTTGGATAGCTATGCATCCAAGGCGATTGATACGACTAGTCGGTATAGGGTTTAAGGCTAGAGATGATGAACAAGGACAAAACCCTTCGCCAGTCCCTGAGAACTAGCAACAGATACTTGCTAATACGCAAGCCCAATTATAGAGTCAAGAAGAGCAGATTCACCTTCTGAGATAGCAGGCTCCGTCAGGGAGTGCTGCCCTTATTATGCCACCTGCTGTGGCACCAGTGGTACAACCATCTGGGGTTAGAAACAGGTTGGAGCCACTTTATGAATGGTTTAGGAGACAATATCCTCCAACCTTTGAGGGAGGACCAGATCCATTGAGGGTTGAGCAGTGGATGAGTATGAATACTTCCATTCTATATTTCATGAGGGTGGAAGGTAATGACTGGGTGGCCTGTGCTACCTATATGCTTAGAGAGGATGCTCGTATTTGGTGGGAGGTGGCATCATAGACCAGGGACATTTCTACTTTGAGTTGGGATGGGTTCAAAGATCTGTTTAACCAAAAATATTATAACGTTGCCGTCGCGACAAACAAAGGTGAATGAGTTTGTTGGGTTGGTGCAGGGCAGCATGATAGTTACTAAGTATGCCCTAAAGATTGACAGGCTTGCGAAATTTGCACCACATTTAGTGCCTACTGATGCAACCAGACAGGACAGATTTATTTGAGGGATTAATGCTATGATAACCCGAGATGTGAGAATCACAACAGTACTTGGGGGAACGACTTATGCCCAGGCTGTTGAAAAGGCTCTTACTGCTGAAGAGGCAAAAAATAAGATCTGGAGGGAGAACGCTCCGAGACGAGATGTTCGCAGGGTAGTGCCTCCATCCACATGGTCTGGTAGGGGCGGAGGCCCCAGTGATTTGAAGAGGAAGACCCCTGACACTTCGAGCACTGCTGGTCCTGATAGGAGGGGTCGGGGTGCTCAGGGTGGCCACCAGGGAGGCAATGAGACATGGAGGAGTTATCTAGAGTGCACGAGATGCAGAAAGCGCCATTCAAGAAAATGTCGAGCAAAGGCTTGCTATGTGTGCGAGGTAGTGGGACACCTCAAGAAGGACTGCCCAATAGTGAAGAAAGAGGAATCAGGGAAGGTGGAAAAATTGACTCCAGCTTGAGTGTTCACCTTGATGCAGGCAGAGGCCGAGGCTAGTCCCTTGGTAGTGACAGGTCAACTTTCTAGTGCTGGCTCCTCTTATACTGTATTGATTGACTCGGGTGCTACACATTCGTTTGTTTCTAGTAAAGTAATTGATATATTGTGTAGACCTAGTGAGTATTATACTGCGGGGTTTGGGACTATACTGCCTACAGGGGAACTGGTAGTTTCTTGAAGACGAATTAGAGCACTGCTAGTGATGGTAGATGGTAGGGAACTATCCATAGATTTGATCGAGTTGAGCATGGACGATTTTGATATGATTATAGGGATGGAGTGGCTGGTCAAATATGGGGCTACTATAGACTGCAAGAAGAAGATGGTGACCTTTGAGCCTAAGGGTGAGGATCCCTTTGTTTTTGTGGGCGTTGTGCATGGACCCCATATACCCATGGTATCCACATTGAGAGCTAGAGACCTATTACAAGGAGGTTGTATAGGTTTCCTAGCTAGTGTGGTGGATACCACCAGAGTTACGCCAGTAGGACCGGGAGAGACTAGATTGGTACGCAAGTTCTTGGATGTATTTCCTGAGGATTTACCAGGACTGCCACCACATCAGGAGATCCAATTCATCATCAAGTTAGCACCGAGTATAGAGCTAGTGTCGAGGGCACCATATAGGATGGCCTCAGCAGAACCGAAGGAGTTGAAGATACCGTTGCAATAGCTTCTTGATTTGGGGTTTATCATACCTAGCTTCTCACCATGGGGTGCTCCAACTTTGTTTGTGAAGAAGAAGGATGGGACTTTGAGAATGTGTATAGACTATAAGGAGTTGAACAAGTTGACCATCAAGAATAAATACCCTTTACCAAGAATCGATGACTTGTTCGATCAACTGCAGGGAAAGACGGTGTTCTCAAAGATTAATCTTCGATCTGGTTATCACCAGCTGAGGATCAAGGATGAGGATATACCAAAGACGGCCTTCCGAACGAGGTATGGGAATTATGAGTTATTGGTCATGTCATTTGGTTTGACCAATGCCACAGTAGCATTCATGGACTTGATGAACTGGGTGTTCAAGAACTTCTTAGACCAATTTGTAATTGTCTTCATCGATGACATCTTGGTTTACTCCAGTTGAGAGGCAGAACATGAGCAACATCTCCGAAAAGTATTGCAGAGACTGAGAGAGCATCGATTGTATGCCAAGTTTAAGAAGTGTGAGTTTTGGCTACCAGAAGTGACATTCCTTAGACACATTTTTGGTGAAGATGGGATTAAGGTGGATCCAGCTAAGGTAGAGGCAATGAGAGATTGGCCGAGGCCAAGGAATGCCTCTAAGGTTAGGAGCTTCCTTAGATTAGCAGGATATTACAGATGGTTCGTGGAAGGGTTCTCAAAGATTTCTGCACCGATGACAGAATTGATACAGGAGAATCTGAAGTTTGTCTGGTCAGACAAGTGTGAGAATAGCTTCCAGGAGCTGAAATGATGACTGATTACTGCTCCTGTGTTGAGTTTTCCTTCGAAGGGAGGGAAGTTTGTGCTTGTGACACATCGAGATTGGGATTGGGATGCGTGTTGATGCAGAATGAGAAGGTTATTGCTTATGCATCACAGCAACTGAAGGAGTATGAGTAGCAGTAACCTACCCATGATCTAGAGTTAGCAGCGGTGGTGTTCGCACTGAAAGTTTGGCGACATTACTTGTATGGAGAGAAGTACAAGATATACACCGATCATAAGAGTTTGAAGTATTTCTTTACCCAGAAGGACTTGAATATGAGAAAGAGATGTTGGCTGGAGTTGGTAAAGGACTATGATTGGGATATCCTTTACTACCCAGGGAAAGCCAATGTGGTGGCAGATGTGTTGAGTTGGAGGGGCCCGGGACAGTTATTCAGCTCTATATAGATATCAAGAGAGTTGGCAGAGGAGATGGCTAGAGCGAGGATAGAGCTGGTTGTGGGTCAGTTGGCCAATATTACCTTACAGTCAACCCTTATAGAGAAGGTCAGTTGGTTAGTGTACAGTTGCAGGAAGTTAGAGAGAATGTCGTAGCCGGAGTGGCTAAGGACTGTTCCATTTCAGAGACTGGTTTATTACGGTATAAGGGCCAGATTTGTATCCTGACAGATGTGGGTATTAGACAAGAGATACTGGATGAATCCCATACTACACCGTACTCACTCCATCCAGGAATCACAAAGATGTATCCGGATTTACAGACATTATATTGGTGGCATGGGATGAAGAAGGATGTAGTGGAGTACGTGGCCAAGTGTTTGACCTGTCAGCAGGTGAAGGCTGAGCATCAACAACCAGCGGGGTTGCTACAGACTTTGGGTATTCCCGAATGGAAGTGGGAGGATTTCACTATGGATTTTGTGGGAGGTTTACCCAGGACAAGTGTCTACATGACTCAGTGTGGGTGATAGTAGACAGATACACCAAGTCATCTCACTTTCTGCCAATGAAGACGACCTATACCGTGGATTAGTATGCGGAGTTGTACGTGAGGGAAATTGTACGTCTCCATAGGGTTCCTAAGTCTATAGTATCATATCGGGATCCTATATTTACCTCCAAGTTTTGGGATGGTTTGTAGAAGGCTATGGGGACTCAATTGAAGTTCAATACGACCTTCCATCCTCAGACTGATGGACAGTCTGAGAGGACGATTTAGGTATTGGAAGACATGCTCAGGGCATGTGTGATAGACTTTGAGGGGTCTTGGAGTAAGTATCTCCCATTGATTGAGCTCTCATATAACTACAGTTATCAATCAACGATTGGAGTGGCTTCATATAAGATGTTATATGAAAGAAAGAGTAGATCGCCCATTCATTGCGATGAGATGGGTGAGAGGAATTATTTGGGACCGGAGATGGTACAGAAGACTAATGAGGCTATCAAGAAAATCTGAGCGTGAATGCTCGCTTCGCAGAGCAGACAGAAAAGCTACGCTGATCATAAGCGTAGGGACATGGAGTTCTAGGTAGGGGACCATGCGTTTCTATGAGTCTCACCACTGCGAGGGGTGAGAAGGTTTGGGAAAAAGGGCAAGCTGAGCCCTAGATTCATAGGACCTTTCGAGATCCTGGAGAGGATCGGGCTAGTGGCCTACAGATTGGCACTGCCACCGTCATTATCGGGAGTTCATGACGTATTCCACATTTCCATGCTTCGAAAATACATCTCAGATACTACTCATGTGTTGAAGTATGAGGATTTGGAGTTGCAGATAGATTTGTCATATGAGGAGCGACCGGTTCAGGTTCTAGACAAGAAAGACAAGGTTCTACGGAACAAGATGATTCCTCTAGTCAAAGTGTTATGGAGGAATAGCAAGGTCGAAGAAGCGACTTGGGAGCTTGAGTCAGCTATGTGGGATTAGTATCCCGAGTTATTTAGGTGAATTTCGAGGACGAAATTTTTAGTGGGAGGGGATAGTTGTAACAATCCAAAATTGCTAATAGGGCTTAGGGCCTTGATTAGCGTTCCGGGAGGGCTTAATTGGTATATATTTATGTTTAATTGGTTAAATGTGTGATTGCGTTGCATGCATGATTAATATGATTATTTGAATATATTATATGCATGTTTATGAGTATTAGATATGCATGTAGGCCCTTTATAGCTTATAAGGGCATATTTGTAATTTTGGCCCGTTGAGGGCATAAATGTGATTATATGTGATAAATGGTTGATGCCACATTATTGTGTGGATATATTTGCAGTATATGGATCGAGAAGGTCCTAGTGAGCAGATTAACAATATAGTCACAGCGGGGTTTTAATACCCGACTTGGGGGGGAGCTTGGGGGAATTTTGGGAATTTAGAGAATATTTTGGGAATCATTAGATATTAAATAAGTATTTGTTAATTAATTGGACATGACAGAGTTAATTGGATAATAGTAGGAACACTTGAAGAATTAGCAGGAATCAGGGGAAATGACCATACTACCCTTATGAGCAGGGATGAGCTGAATTAGTCTAAGGGGCAATATAGTCTTTTTAGAGGTTAAAGGATATACTTTGTGGGATTCTAGACTTAGCCAGAAACCACCTGAAAACTCTCAATTTCCACTCACTCTCTATCTCACGTTTTTCTCTCAAGAAGCCTAAGGGGGAAATTTCTAAATTTTGAAAGAGAAGCCAAGGGAACAAGCTGGGAATTGGAGCTGAGTTTGGCAGGGTTAAACTGAGGAATTGAGTTGAAAGAAGGCAGAGGGTAGCAGGAGAAACTCAAGCTGTAACTGAGGTGAGAATTCAAGATAATTTTGTCTAATTTTGTTTAGATGATGCTAAGCTTAGGACTTGCATGAAAGTGACTTCTTAAATTGATTTTGGGTGTTAGGGAAAGTATGATTTTCTTATAAGATTATTTATGATGTTTAAGTTGTGGGGATAAGAATCCTGAGTTTGGTTATGAGTTTGACTGAAGGTTTGGTTGAATTTTGAGGTTTATGGCTGGGAAGGATGCGGAGGAAACCCAGAATTTCTGGGTACGTGGGGGCACACCGTGACCCAGAATGCCTTGGAGGGCACTCTGTTTTGAGGGCGCGCCACGACCGTAGGGGGCAAGTCGCGACCCGCCTTCCCCAGATGCGTGGAGGTTGTTTCTCTATCTTGAGAGTGCGTTGCGACCCCTAGGGCTAGGTCATGGCCCGCCTAAGGGATTTTGACCTAGGTTGGTTTTTGGGATTAGAAAGGCTCGAGGGTTCGAACCTAAGCACTCGGGATGATTTCCACTACTCGGTTTAGTAGAAATCAAGGTCCAGTGGGTAGCTAATGTTGCCTAAGTATTTATGTGGGTTTAGAATTGATGATTCCCCATTGGCTCTATGACTATATTTATCGCTATGGTTCAAGACAGAGGATCGTGCTCAGGATTTGAGGTAAGAAAACTACACCCTTGTGTGGTTGAGAGTGAGACTGAGGTTCCCAATAATTGAATGCTTTTACTGTGTTTGTAAGATTGATGTGATATGCGAGAATGGATGGCCTAAGAGAGCCGGGGCTGATGATTAGCACAATGGATGTAGCTCAGCCACTGTGAGCTGGGGTCAGCTAAATAAACAATGGACTCGGCCTAAGCGAGCCGGAGTCAGCTGAGTAAACAGAGGGCTCGGCCTAAGGGCGCCGACCTTGAACATCTGTATTATTTGCTTTGATATATTCTTGAAAGTACATGTTTATCATTGTTAGCTTGATGCTTTTAATTCGTTGGAGCTCTGTTTAACTAATTTAAACACAGTGTAACGATCTTGATTATCTAGGGCGTTACAGTCTATAACATGTTCCTCAAAACAACCCCGGCCATGGTGGCCAGGTAGGCCGAACATGTACGCGCCGCTCCATGCCCTCCAACTCATACTTGGTCAGCATTTCCTTTTCCCTTACCTGCACTATAAAGCACCTGTGAGCCAAGGGCAAGAAAGAAAACTCCACACATAGCATATGAAAACTCAATCCAGTAAATGCATAACTTTAAACAAATAATAGACTATTCACATAACGGCCTATGCCGACCCAGGTGTTTTACCAGGCACTGGGTTCGCGGTCTTCACCGAACGGGTGAGCACAACACCCTAGATGGCCATGCCATGGCGGCCTGCATTTAGCATGCTTGTTGTCTTCGGCCTGCATTCAACATGCTTATCGCCGATGCTGGCCTTTTCCAATCCCGCCCTGCGCCGATGCTGGCCTTCACCGATCCCAGCCTTTGAGGATCCTGGCCTTCACAGGTCAATCATAATCATCCAAACATAGCATAACAACTACAAATATTCACACACAACATTAAAAACAACTAATTGATCGATGTCCGACTCTACGGGCACGAACAATTTTCTTACCTTTGGTCCAAGCACGAGTTAAATATAAACGACCCTCGAGCACGATCCTGTCTTGAGCCTTAGCGAGAACCTAGTCACAAATATAAATAATATACTCATTAAGATTCAATCCCCAAAAATAAACTTCAGAACCAATCCCACCCCGTGGTGGTGGAACCATCCCTCGAGCCCCCAAGCCTTCCTAAGCTCTAAAAATGGTTTTCGCTGAGACTGGTCTAGTGCTGGGGTGCCAAGGGTAGCGCTGGGGTGCAAACCAAGTCAAAGAGACCCCCCACCTCCTTAGGGATTCCCCTGCATAGCACTGGGACACCCAAGGGTAGGTCTAGGGTACCAACCAAGTTAGAGAGCCCCATTAGGGCTTCCCTTGCATAGCTTTGGGGCATTCCCCTACGAACTCAGAAATTCTGGGCTTTCCCACCTGCGTAATCTCCAAATTAAAACCCCCAAAATCCAGTCTAAACACACCCTAAACTAAAAATTTAGCCTCAGAGCTTCACTAACACACCAACATCAACAAAACCCAATCTTACCCTAGATCAAAACCCCATTAAAAATAAATAACCCAATCTTGAGCTTTGAAGCTCAAGAACACCTCAAGAACACCCTTAAACTTAAATCAAACTTCAATCAAAGCAGAGGTTAGGGCCTACCTCAGTGATGAATTGTGTTCTCCTAGCTGCATATAACCAAAACATAGCTGAAGCTTTCAATCTTTCAAGTTTTTGAGCCTTTTCTCCTCCAAATTCCAAAACCCCTCCAAGTGCTAAGAGAGAGAGAAAGAGAAAGAGAAAGAGAAAAACATGATAAAGTGAGAGAAGGGAGCTATGAATTTTTCTAAGTCCTTTGCTTCTACTAGGTTATGAGTATATCCTTCCTTAGGCTAGAAAATGACCAAAATAACCCCTAGTCACACTTAGGTTCTTTAATGCCCTCAAGGGGCGAAGTGGTCATCAACCACCACTTCTCACTAATCTCCAAACTATCTAATAATTCTCCAATTAATTCCAACATCCCATATACTCATCAAATAATTTTCTCATTACCCGATTAACACTTGGTTCTAGTAACGCCCTACTACATTAGAGCCATTACCGTGTTATTTTAAAATGTGCCATTAGCTCGGTAATCGAGGTTTTTGAATGAAAAGTGTGATTAAATCGGGATAAAGACTCATTTAATGAAAATTAGGATAAAAGGTTTGGACATCCATTAAATTTATAAAAAAGATACATTGGGATCCCAAATACTATTTCAAAATGTATTTACAATTCAAAAGTTAAGGTACAGTCGACCTAAGCGACAAAGTCAAATGTCTATAACATGTCCCTCAAAACAACCCCGGCCGTGGCGGCCAGGTAGGCCAAACATGTACGCACCGCTCCATGCCCTCTAACTCATGCTTGGTTGGCCTTTCCTTTACCCTTACCTGTACCATAGAGCACCTGTGAGCCAAGGCCTAGCAAGAATACTCTTAGCTCTCTTCTCTCTCTCTATCACGTTTCTCTCTCTCTCTCTCTTAGTACTTGTAGGGTTTTGGAATTTGGAGGAGAAAAGGCTAAAAACCTTGGAAGATTGAAAGCTTGAGCTAGGTTTTGGTTATCTGTAGCTAGGAGAACATAATTCATCACTGAGGTTATCGCCAGGGCTCGGGACAGGATCGTGCTTGAGGGTCATTTATATTTAACTCATGCTTGGACCAAAGGTAAGAAAACTGTTCGTGCCTGTAGAGCAGGGTATGGCCCGATTATTTGTGTTTAATGTTGTGTGTGAAGTATGCTATGTTTTCATGATTATGATTGATCGGAAAAGGCCGGGAATGAAGATAAGCATGCTAAATGCAGGCTGAATGACAACAAGCATGCTGAATGCAGGCCGCCATGGCATGGCCATCTAGTGTGTTGTGCTCACCCGTTCGATGAAGACCGCAAACCCAATATTTGACCTTGTTATGACTAAACCGCTACTTGGCTCGCTAGGATCGTCTCGTGCTGAATAACACAAATATATCTCCACAATATTGTGGTCTCAAACGCAACACACACACACACACACATAATCACATTATGCCCTCAACGGGCCAAGAATACAAATATTCCCTTATTAACAAGAACGGGCCTACATGCATATTTAATTCTCCTAAACATGCATATCTAGTCATATAATCATTTAATTCATGTAATCACATGTGGATACACACATATCACAATTAGCCACGTAATTACATAAAAAAAAATCAATTATTGCCCTTTCGACACGCTAATCAAAGCACCAAGCCTTATTAGCAAACTTGGGACGTTACAACTATCCCCTCTTTACAGAAATTTCGTCCTCGAAATTTACATGAATAACTCGGAATATCGATCCCGCATATCAAACTCAAGCTCCCAAGTTGCATATTCCACTTTGCTGTTTCTCCACAAAAATTTCACTAAGGCAATGGTCTTGTTCTGCAAGACTTCATCCTTTCAGTCTATGATCTAAACTGACTTCTCCTCATAAGAATAATCTTGATCCAGCTCCAGGTTTTCATGACTCAGCACATGTGTAGAGTCCGATACATACTTCCAGAGCATGGACACGTGAAATACGTTGTGAACCCCTGACAAAGCTGAAGGCATAGCTAATCTGTAAGCTACCTCCCCAACCCGTTCCAGAATCTCAAAGGGGCCAACAAACCTAGGACTTAATTTTCCTTTCACTCCAAATCGTTTCACTCCTCTCAAAGGAGAAACTCTAAGAAACACATGATCACCGACTTGAAATTCTACACTCCTGTATTTCAAGTCTGCCTAACTCTTCTGTCTTCTCTAGGAGGCGAACATCAAAGCTCTAATCTTCTCAATTGCTTCGTTAGTCCTTTGAACGACCTCAAGACCTAAGTACTTCCTCTCACCCATCTCATCCCAATGAATGGGCAATCTACACTTCCTACCATACAACATTTCATACGGAGCCATTCCGATAGTTGCCTGATAGTTGTTATTATAAGAAAACTCAATCAAAGGGAGATACTTACTCCAAAATCCCCCAAAGTCCAGCATACATGCTCGTAACATATCCTCTAGTATCTGAATTGTCTTCTCAGAATTTCCATCCATCCAAGGATGATAGGTGGTACTAAACCGCAACTGCATGCCCATAACCTTCTGCAGGCTCTCCCAAAACTTAGAGGTGATGGTGGGGTCTCTATCGGACACTATAGACCTCGAAGCCCCATGGAGTCGTACAATCTCCTTCACATACAACTCGGCTTACTGCTCCACCATATAAGTTGTTCTAACAGGAAAAAAATGGGCTGATTTGGTGTACCTATCCAAAATCACCCACATAGAATAATGTTGCCCCATTGTCTTCGGCAATCCAACCACGAAGTCCATGGTGATATCCTGCCACTTCCACTTTGGAATCCCTAATGGCTGCAATAACCCTGCTGGCCTTTGATGTTCAACCTTCACCTATTGACAGGTTAAACGCTTGGCCACATAATCCACCACCTCTTTCTTTATCCCTGGCCAACAATACAGAGTCCTTAGATCTTTGTACATCTTCTCGTACCCATATGTAAGGAATAGGGAGTGGTATGAGACTCATCTAGAATCTCTCATCTGATATCAGACTCCAGCAGAACGCAAATCCGACCTTTATACCTCAGTAGAACAATCTCAGAAATAGAAAAGTCTCTAGCCACTCCGGCTAGGACATCCTCCCTGTGTTTCCCAAACTGGGGATCTTCCTTCTGTGCATCTCTAATCCTCTTAAGGAGCGTGGACTGAAGAGTGATATTGGCTAGCCGACAAACTACCAATTTAGTTCCTGCTCTCGCCATCTCTTCAGCTAACTTTTCTGATATCTGTCTCAAATTGAATAACTGCCCTGGGTGCCTACGACTCAGTGCGTCGGCCACCACATTGGCCTTTCCTAGGTGATACAAGATCTGACAATCGTAGTCCTTCACCAACTCCAGCCAACGTCTTTGGCGCATATTCATATCCTCCTGAGTAAATAAATACTTTAAGCTTTTATTGTCGGTGTATAATTCACACTTCTCTCCATACAAATAATGCCTCCATATGTTCAATGTGAACACCATCGTTGCCAGTTCCAGATCTTGAGTGGGATAACTCTACTTATACTCCTTCAGCTGTCTAGAAGCATAGGCTATCACCTTCCCAGCTTGCATCAATACACATCCCAAACCCTGCCTCGAGGCGTCACAGTAGACAAAAAACTTCTCCTTGTCTGATGGAAGACTCAATACCGGAGCGGTGATCAGTCGCCAATTCAACACCTTAAATCTGTTCTCACTTCTATCTGTCCAGAAATAGTTGGTCTTCTTACTCGTCATCTCAGTCATTGGTGTGGCTATTCAGGAGAATCCCTTAACAAACCGCCAATAGTACCCTGCTAATCCCAAGAAGCTTCTAACCTCTGGTACACTGCTCGGTCTCGGCTAATCTCTCACTGCCTCAATCTTGGCTTGGTCCACTGGAATCCCTTCCTTACTCACAATGTGGCCCAGAAATGTTACTTGTGGCAACCAATACTCACATTTACTAAACTTAGCATATAGCCTATGCTCCCTCGGTCGCTTTAGTACCAAACGAGGTGCTGCTCATGCTCTGTTTCTAATTAAGAGTACATCAGTATGTCATCGATGAATACGATCACAAAATTATCCTAGTAATCCCTTATGACCTTATTCATCAAGTTTATAAAGGCTACTCGGGCATTGGTTAATCCAAAGGACATGACCAGGAATTTATAATGTCTATACCTCGTACGAAATGCAGTCTTTGGTATGTCCTCCTATTTAATCCTTACCTGGTGGTAGCAAGACCGAAGATCGATCTTAGAGAACATCATCTTCCTTTGTAGTTAATCAAATAAGTTGTCGATCCTAGGCAGTGGATACTTGTTCGTGATAGTCAGCTTATTCAGTTCTCGGTAGTCAATGCACATTCTTAAGGATCCATCCTTCTTCTTGACAAACAACACTAGGGCACCCCATGGAAAAAATTTGGGTCTGATGAATCCTAGATCTAGTAACTCCTATAACTGAATCTTAAGTTCCTTCAATTCTAGTGGAGCCATCCTATAAGGTTCCTTGATACTGGCTCCGCCCCTGTCGCCAACTCTATAACAAAATCGATCTCTCGCTGTGGTGGCAACCTTGGTAGGTCTACTGGGAATACATCAGGAAACTAACACACTAGTCTGGTCTTATCCGGTCCAACTGAAACGATCCTAGAGGTATCCACTATGTTCGCTAGGAATCCTATGCAACCTTCTTGCAATAGGTCTCTAGCCTTCATTCCAAACGGTCCCCACAAACACAAAGGGTTCCTCCCCTCCCGGTTCAAAAGTTACCATCCTTCGCTTACAGTCTATTGTCGCCCCATACTTTGATAACCAATCTATTCCCAGAATCATATCAAAGTCATCCATCACCAGTTCAATCAAATCCACCGAAAACTCCCTACTGTCTATCTCTACTCAAAATGCTCTAACCCATCTCCTAGAGACTACCAGTTCCCTCCTTTGGGACACAACTTCCCACCAGATGCGGGTGTCTTCCCTCAACATGTAACTGGCACAAGCCACCCTCTCATTCCTTCCCACCCTCATGAAATCAAAGACAGAAGAAGTCATGTTCATCCATTTCTTTACCATGGGTCTAGACCGCCTTCAAAGGTGGGAGGGTGCTGATTTATGAACCTTTCATACAAAGACTCCCACCTGTTCTCCATCACAGGATGGGCTGGCACTGGTGCCACAGCTTGTGGAATCTGTAACCCAACATCCCGAGGAGGGGCCTGCTGTAGTCTAGCTTGCATTTCTGCAAACATTTGTTGTCAGTTCTGTGGGGCAGGTGGAGGGTCCTGACCCTAGTTGTCATCTTCGGCCATACTTCTGCGAAGTCTAATCGATAATCGGGGCATAACTTCAATATGCCTACAATCAATGACGCCACACATCAGGCACGATAACAACATCCAAAATCCACCTCCCATTCCAATCAATCAAACACAAGCATCAAGTCACCACAATGAACACATAGCATAAACATATAGTAAAATGGGCCATGCCCTGACATCATATATACATATATATATTCATCATGCACTATCTATATTACTCAGGCAAACAGGGCAACTTAGACAAGCAATTAAACAGGTAATTCACTTAATACCATCCAACCTTCAGTCGAGCTTGTCTCTGGCAGCGAGTGTACATGTTTAGTCAATCTCCAAGAACCATAAACCTTGGCATGCTCTGATACCAAGTTTTAACGCCCTACTACCTTAGAGTCGTTACCATGTTATTTTAAAATGTGCCATTAGCTCACTAATCGAGGTTTTTGATTGAAAAGTGTGATTAAATCGGGATAAAGACTCATTTAATGAAAATTAAGTATAAAAGGTTGGGACATCCATTAAATTTATAAAAGTGATACAATGGGATCCCAAATGCTGTTTCAAAATGTATTTACAATTCAAAAGTTAAGGTACAGTCGACCTAAGTGACAAAGTCAAATGTTTATAACATGTCCCTCAAAACAACCTTGGTCATGGCGGCCAGGTAGGTCGAACATGGACGCACCACTCCATGCTCTCCAACTCAAGCTTGGTCGCCCTTTCCTTTGCCCTTACCTGCACCATAGAGCATCCGTGAGGCAAGGCCCAGCAAGAAAAATCCACACATAGCATATGACAATTCAATTAAATAAATACACAACCCTAAATAGATATTAGACTATTCACATAACATCCTATGCCGACCCAGGTGCTTTACCAGACACTGGGTTTGCGGTTTTCACCGAACGGGTGAAGACAACACCCTAGATGGCCATGCCATGGCGACATGCATTTAGCACGCTTATTGTCATCCGACCTGCATTCATTATGCTTATCGTCATTCCCGGCCTTCGCCGATCAATCATAATCATGCAAACATAGAATAACAACTATAAATTTTCACACACAACATTAAACACAAATAATCGGATCATGCCCTGCTCTATGAGCACGATCAATTTTCTTACCTTTGTTCCAAGCACGAGTTAAATATAAATGACCCTCGAGCATGATCATGTCCCTAGCCCTAGTTATAACCTATTCACAACCATAAATAATAACCTCATTAAGATTCAATCCCCAAAAACAAACTTCAGAACTATTTCTGTGCTCTCAGGACTTCCAATCCCACCCAACGGGGTGGTGGAGCCATCCCTCGAGCCCCCAAGCCTTCCTAAGCTCTAAAAATGGTTTTCACTGAGATTGGTCTAGCATTGGGGCACAAACCAAGACAGCCCCCCCCCCCCCCCCCCTTCTTTAGGGCTTCCCCTGCATAGCACTGGGGCACCCAAGGGTAGCGTTGGGGCACCAAGTCAGAGAGCCCCCTTAGGGCTTCCCCTGCATAGCTCTGGGGCGCTCCCCTATGAGCCCAGAAATTTTGGGTTTTCCCACCTGCATAATCTCCAAATTCAAACCCCCAAAAGCCAATCTAAACACACCCTAAACTCAAAGTTTAGCTTCAGAACTTCACTAACACACCAACATCAACAAAACCCAAGCTTACCCTAGATCAAAACCCCATTAAAAATAAATAACCCAATCTTGAGCTTTGAAGCTAAAGAACACCTCAAGAACACCCTTAAACCTAAATCAAACTTGAATCAAAGCAGAGGTTAGAGCTTACCTCAGTGATGAATTGTGTTCTCCTAGCTGAATATAACCCAAACATACCTGAAGCTTTCAATCTTCCAAGTTTTTGAGCCTTTTCTCCTCCAAATTCCAAAACTCATCCAAGTGCTAAGAGAGAGAGAAAGAGAAAAACGTGATTGAGAGAGAGAAAAGAGCTGTGATTTTTTCTAAGTGCTTTGCTTCTACTAGGTTATGAGTATATCCTTCCTTAGGCAAGAAAATGACCAAAATACCCCCTATTCACACTTAGGTTCTTTAGTGCCCTCAAGGGGCAAAGTGGTCATCAACCACCACTTCTCACTAATCTCCAAATTATCTCATAATTTTCCAATTAATTCCAACATCCCAAATCATCAAATAATTTTCCCATTACCCGAAAAACCCCGGTAATGTAATAAATTACCAAAATACCCCTAGGCTCACCCTGAGCTGGGTATTTGACCCCATTATGACTAAACCGCTACTTGGCTTGCTAGGATCATCTCGTTCCGAATAACTCAAATATATCTCCACAATATTGTGGTCTCAAACGCAATACACACATAATCACATTTATGCCCTCAACAGGCCAAGATTACAAATATGCCCTTATTAACAAGAATGGGCCCACATGCATATTTAATTCTCCTAAACATGCATATCTAGTCATATAATCATTTAATTCAAGTAATCACATACGGATACACACATATCATAATTAACCATGCAATAACATAATTAAATCAATTATTGCCCTCCTGGCATGCTAATCAAGGCACTAAGCCTTATAAGCAAACTTGGGATGTTACAAGCGGGATTCACTCGTTCTTTCCTAGGGAAATGCCCTAGGTCCACCCTAGTTTTTGGAGAGAGAGGAGTCTTCAATGGGATTGGCCACTTTTGCTTTCCCTTTTTCTTGAGCTGGGTTGGAAGGACCAGCTCCGGGATGAGTGGATCGTCCTGGAGGAGAAGTAGGGGTTGTAGCATTGTTTGGAACGCCAGTCCCTATAGGCGGGACAGGTGGTTGAGTTCCTGGGGGAGGAACAGTTGGGAGATTTACTGTAAATCCCTGAGAAGCGATAAATGATTGAAGGTCTTGGAGGGACTCTTGCGTCTAGCGAGTGGTCTCTTGTTGTTCCACCATCCTTGCTTCTTGATCAAGGACCTGTTGTCTCAGACCAACAACTTCCAGGTCCTCCTGTTCAGGTTCCACATCATTTCACCAGGATTGATGGGATTCTCGACCTCATGGTCTTCGTACCCCTCTCCGTCTTCGTCGTACTTAGCCCCTTTTTCGAGGTTCTAGGAGTCGTCAGGCAGGGGCCCGTGATAAGGTATATCCTCTGGTGGATCTTTGGGAAGTTTTTGGTTATGCAATGGCTCTCCATTGTCCTGTTGCTGCTGCTATTGAGCAGGATCAAACACGGTATGTCTGGTATTCACCATCTTTGTAGATGACAAGGACTGGTTCAAGCTTTCTTCTGGCTTTCAATGAAAGCACCAAAATGTTTACCGAGTTTTTTGGAAATAATAAATACATCAAGAAATAAGAGCTAGAAAGAATTTCAAAGAAATGAACAAGATCATAGTTTTTACGTGGTTGAGGCATTAATGAGCCTTAGTCCATGAGTCAATAGTATTGAGCTTTAGAGAGTTTAACAACGGAGGTTTTCTGCAAGTTCAGCAGTGTTTATGCATACCTGAGAAAATTGGGATCCTTGCTACAGCGCACAAATGACCCTATTTATAAGTGGTCATGTAGCTTGGGTCGGACTAATTCGGGCCCAATAAGGATATAATTATAAGTGCTCTCTAATGGAGCTATAATAAAAGAGTGTAACATGATTACAAGTTGTTAATCTAGGCTCATTGGGCCGACTTAAGTGTAGTGGAGCCTTATAGCTGCCCTTTGTACGTTGGTACGGACTGTATTGTGTGGGCTACCCAGGGGATCCTGGGGACAGGATCTGTCAGAGGAGTGTCAGTACTGTTCCCTAGGAACATCGTGCGTTCCGTGCGTATCCCTTCCTGTAGTTTAGTTAGGGAGACCAGCTGCAGATTTCTCGAGGACACATCAGCTATAGGAAGAACTAGTCTTGTTCTAGCAGAACGTATGGTCCGAGTTTGTTTAGCCAGGCTCGGGATCATTTACCCAGGTCCGGGTTCATCTACCAAGACTTACATCAACTAGCGATGGCGGATCGAAGGAAAGATTCTGGTAGTGAGTTGGATTGAGAGGATGATCCCAGAAACTTCATCCAGATCCCACACGGTGGGGTCCGTCCCTTGGAATGGACCGTCTACCACAATGATCTAAACCCTGAAGAGTAGAGTTTTGGTGAGTCCATGAAGTTGGTTTGGGCCTACGTCTCAGGTCCGGACTCTTTACTATACGATTATTTTCCAATCGTTGAACCTAAGACAGGTTTAAGCCTCCGGACCCATGGCTACTCAGTATTCGTTGGGCCATGACCTCTGTCGAGGACCTATGAGGCCCACTTGACAATACCACATGTTCAAGGTGGAAAATATGGACAACAATGACAAATATATTCTCAAGAGTATTTGTGAGCTCGGTATACACTGTGTAAATGGAGAAGTGTTTATCTCCTTTCTTCTTCTTACCCCCATTAGCCTCAACACTTTCTCAAGCTAATTATATAGATAAGGTGCTTGAAATGTTCTCTATGGAGAATTCCAACAAAGGTCAGATACTGACCAGACATGGAATTACTCTTTCTTAAGAACAATCTCCAAAAACACCCCAGAAGGAAGAGGACAAAAGAAAGTATCCCTATGCTTCAACATTTGGGATTCTTATGTATGCTATGTTGTGTAGTAGGCCTAACATATGCTATACAGTAGGGATTGTAGGTCATTATCAATCAAATGCAGGGTTGTAACACTGGATTGTAGTAAAGCACATTCTCAAGTATCTTAGGGGAATGAGAGATTATATGCTTGTATATTCAGGGGGTGAGTTAAACCCTACTGAATACATTGATTCTGATTTCCAATCAGACAAAGACAGTCGTAAGTCGACGTTTGGGTCTTGGTGGAGGAGCTGTAGTCTGGACAAGTATTAAACAATCTAGTATTGTAGATTCAACCATGGAAGAAAAGTATATAGCGGCTTGTTAAGCAGCTAAGGAAGCGGTTTAGTTGAGGAAGTTCTACACTGATCTGGAAGTAGTTCCTGTTATGGATAAGTTTCTAATCATGTATTGTGACAACAGTGAAGCAGTAGCTAGTTTCAAGGAACCTAGAAGCCACAAGAGAGGAAAGCATATAGAAAGAAAACACAGTCTGGTTAGAGAGAGTGTGCATAGAGGTGATGGACTGTTATGAAGATAGCGTCAGAAAAAAACCTGAGAGACCTGTTTACAAAGACACTTCAAACAAAGTCGTTTATGGGTCGTATGCGAAACATAGGATTAAGGGAAATGCCTCACTTGCTTTGAGGGCAAGTGAGAGATCGTTAGAATCAATGCCCTAAAAGCATGTAAAGACATTTTATTGATTTAAATATATGTATAATTTTTATTATATTTGAATGTTATAATTAATGTTTTAATTAATTATATAGTAATATCAAGAAAATTCATTATTCATTCATGAGAATATGATCTTGTATTAGTATGAGAGAATTAAGATCATATAAAATGAATAAAATAGTCAGTAACATATTAAAGTAAGGAATCTTTAATTAATGGTTACTAGTGCGGTTTACTAAGCATACGGGATGCAAGTGATCTAGATTCGGATTACTGATGTGGATCGACATCTTAGTAAATGTGTTGAATATAATAGAGATTATATATGACAAGATCGATGAGAATTAATTATCTTTATAAACTTGTCATTTGAAATAAATATTTAATTCTTATCATAATAGATGATCATTTGTAGATCAGTCTAAATCTTGAGTATTCATGAACTCTTGTTTGTGTTTATTGGATCTTTTGATTCACTCGTTAGTGTTTCTTTGTATAATGAGGCTAATAACTTTTGTTCTAGAGATTCAATATCATGAATGGCTTGGAACATGATTTACAATAAAGGAATCCATACTTTTATAACAGATAGACTATTGGTTCCCTTAAGGGTTAATTCTGGAACTGAATAGTTATTGAGCTCAAATCTATAATATGATTACAGATTAATTACTCGCTAGTGAATTAATGGTACTTAAGGATCAAGAGGGAATTAGAAGGGTAAAACAGTAATGTTGACCAGCTCTAATTAATGAACCAATAAATGGAAGATAAAACTACATTTATTGATTATATCAATGGACAGAAAACTCTATAAATATAATTATATAAATACTTAGAGTGCAATTCCATATAAATAGTGGAGTAATCATGGAATTAATAAATAATATTTTTGGATTAAAGAGTTTAATTAATAATCTAGTTTATTGGAGCTTCGTATTATAGGTCCATGGTCCCCATATCACCTCTGTCCTACATTGTAAAGGGTAATAATATCAAAAGAAATATTTGTTGAGAGAATGACTTAATTGCAAATGAATTAATTTTCCAGGGCAAGGTAATAATTATATGATAATTATGGGCAATTGATTAATTATGAATTAATTAATTATTTAACTATATAGTTTTGATTTTGAAAAACTATAGGTTAAAATAAATATTAGTCATGTTTGAATTAATATAAAGATAGATTAATAATTATCTTATTTAGAATAAGTTATTTATTTATTTAAAACTGATATTTTAAGATAAAGTTAATTTTGAATTAATTGATATTTATTTTGGAATAAATATATTGTGTTGAATATTAATTAAATAAATAAATGAGAAAATTAGGGATAACCCTATTGGTGTGGTCGACACACAAGGATTTGCTATCCTTGTGATTTGAATTTTGAATTTCAAATAATTTTTTTATTAATTATTCTTTTTTTAAATATGATTTAAATTAAATAATTAAATAAAGTTATAACTGATCAGTTTTATTTTAATAAAATAAAGATTAATTAAATTAGTTAATTATCTTCATAAACCTGAAAAGAAGCGATACTTTTCAAGAAGAAAAACAAGAATTGGTTTTCATAGACGGTCAGACTCTCTCTTTGAAGAGAAAGAGATAGTTTTTCCTAAACCTGAAAACTATCCAATATATCTTCTCTCCATCAATCCTCTCTAGATCTTATGTGTTGAGTATATCTAACGAGTCCTAAATAACCTTTTTGAATCCTACGTGACCACACACGTCCTTGTGTGTTAGAGGGTTGGTCTGGAAGATCAAGGCATGAGCTTTCAGAATCTGGATTGGAAGATTGTTGATTTATACAAAAAGATTCGTGGATATTTGATAGGTTTCAAGAGGTAATCTCTAATCTTTTTATATGTGATTTAATATATCTATATGTTGACGTGGTTTTTCGCCAACAGTGTATTAAGAAATAGTAAGGTAGATTAGTGCTTAGAAATAAACCGTAATGAAAAATGAAATGAATTCACAAGAACACAAATCTTTTACGTGGTTCAGTTGTTAAAATCTACCTAGTTCACGAGTCTATATTATTGTTGTTTCACTCTCTATTTCGGCAGAGTTTCAGTATTACAGAATAATGGCCCCTTTTCCAGTCCAATATTTTCAGTATTTATAGAGAAATTTCATGGACAGGTGTAACACCCTGGATAACCAAGGTCATTACATTGTGTGAATATAAAGGTGAAAGACTTGCTAATCAAGTCATATAGTTGAAAACATGACCCTAAAGTTATAATTAGGTTAGGGTTAAAAGATTTTGGTCATAAACAGGAAATCTTTCATTAAAATAAACGTTTAATACATGGGATCCCAAAACAGGTTTTAAAGGATAGTTTACAAAAATTTCAAAGTTTATTTACAACCACAAGCCACTCTAATGGCAAAATAGGCACTTTAGGTTCTTCTGTCCCTGTATCATCCCTCAGCCGTGGCGGCCAATCAACTAACTATGTACATTCTGCCCCAGAGCTCTCCAACTCAGGACTATTCCACCTTGCCCTAGCCTTTACTTGCACCACGTAGCACTTGTGAGCCAAGGCCCAGCAAGAAAACCATAATGCAGAGCATAACAATAATCAATAGTCAGATAATTTACAAATCATCAATCAGATACTCAGTACACCACTTTGCTCACATAATCAATGATATCAATCTGCAAGCCAATAGTAATTCATTCAGGTAATAAACATGCCATTATCATTAGATTAATAACAACAAGCATATATCACACAATATCCAAGGTCGACGCCCTTAGGCCGCACCCTCTGTTTATCCCATTGACTTCGGCTCGCTTAGGCCGAGCTCAATGATCATATACTTAACCTTAACTACCAGTGGCCGGGCCGCATCCTTGTGTGCCAAATTTAATTCCAGCACTCTTAGGCCATTTATCTCATGTTCACATGGCATAATACCATCGTACAACATTACATACAAGTATAGGGAACTCTTAGTCCCAACATAACCACATAACTGGGTGCAGTTTTCTTACCTTTGATTCCAAGCGCTTTGGCTAATTGAGATGACCCTTGAGCACGATCCCATTTGAGCCCTAGCGTACACCTAGTCACAACCATAAAATAGAATCCTCATTAACATTCAATTCCATAACCCAACTTTGGAACCAATCCTAAGCTCTCGGGAAGCCCAATTCCACCAAACAGGGTGGTGGAATCGACCCCCGAGCCCCCAAGCAAAAACCATATGAAAAATACCCAAAACCCATTTATGGAGGCTAGGCAGTGCTACAACGCTACATGGTGGGTGCTACAACACTAGAGTCAGAGACTTAAGCCCCCAGAAAACGTGGCCTAGCGCTGTAGCGCTCCCTACCTAGCGCTACAGCCAGCACATGCAAAATTTTATGGGTTTTCCTTTGAAATTACCCGAGCCAAAGCTCCATAAACTAACTCCAAACCTCAATTAAACTCAAAATTGAGCCTACAATCCACTATATCTCACCCAACATTACCTAACAACATCAAAACATAGCTAATAGCATCATTAAACACATAAAACCAGAATTGAGCTTGACTGAGAGAATTCGACCCTAGGTTGCCTTTTATGCCCTTCCAGACTTTAGTTCCTCAAATCCCCAAGCTCAAATCCTTAAATTACCATCTAACATTCAAATTCAAAAATCAATCTTAACAAAATTCATTAAACTTAGAAAAAAAACATAAAACTTACGTTAATTGAAAACTAATTCCAATTGAATCCCTTAGCTACTCCAAGGATCAACACCCCAAACCAAGCCTAGACTTCCTCTGAGTTTATAGCTTCAAAATCCAAAAGAGAGGGTGAGAGAGAGAGAGAGTTTTTTTTTTTTTTCTTTCCTTTTCCTTTCATTTCTTCCCTTCAGTTTCTACCACTTTCTACAACTTCCACTAAAGTCTAAATAAGAAGAATATATCAATTATCCCTCTTAATAGTCAGAAGATCCTTTTGCCCTTCCAATTAAATCCAAGTCTTTTAGTCACTTTAAGGGCATTTTGGTTATTGCACCCAATTCCCGCTATTTAATCGAGTGTCCCTAACGTTTATGTAATGACCCAAAATTTACTAATAAGGCTTAAGGGCCTTGATTAGTGTGCTGGAGGGCATAATTGGTTTATGTGTGATTATAATGAATTAATGCATGCTTATGTGATAAGCATGCTTGTATGATTATATGGATATGTGAAATGCATGACTACGAGAATTAGTATGCATATAGGCCCTGTTTAGCTTATAGGGGCATCTTTGTAATTTAGGCCCATTGAGGGCATACATGTGATTATTTGTGATAGATTGTTAAGACAACATTATTATGTGGATGTATTTACAGCATAAGGCTCGAGGCTATCCTAGTGAGCGATTTAGCGTTATAGTCACAATGGGGATTTATACCTGGCTCGGGGGAGCCTGGGGTATTTCTGGGAACTTGTGAAATATATGGGAGATTATTAGGCATTGGGGAAAATAATTGGTGATTAATTAGATCACAGGATTTAAGTGGTAAGTATTAGGGACACTTGAGGAATTAGCGGGATTGGGAGCAAATGACCAAAATGTCCTTAGAGTGATTAAAGACTTGGTTATATTTGGGAGGGCAAAAGGGTCTTTTGATATTTAAAAGGGGGATAAGTGTTATTCTGCTCTTTTAGACTTAGTGGAAGTTGTAGAATGGGTTAGAAACTGAAGGAAAGAAAGAAAGAAGAAAACAGAGACCTCTCTTTCTCCCACACGATTCCTTCTCCTCTCACCATTTCTTCTGAATTTTGAAGCTGTAAACTCAGAGGAAGTTTAGGCTAGAGCTTGGGATTTTGGTTCTTGGTGAAGCTAGGAGGTTCAGCTAGAATTAGCTACCAATTAAGGTAAGGTTTAAGAGTTTGGTCTGAATTTTCTGAGTTTGATGAAGTTTATTCTGATTTTGAGTTTTGGATGGAAATAAAGGGACTTGAGCTTGAGGATTTGAGGAACTAAAGGTTGGAAGGGCATAAAAGGCAACCTAGGGTTGAATTCTCTCAGCTGAGGTAACAATTTCTAGTCTTGACCATTTGAGTTTCTAGGTTTTTTGGTTTTTCTGATGAAGTTCTTGAGCTTCAAGCTCAATCCTATTTTTTTTTTCTATGTTTGATGATGCATGTGGCCAAGTTTTGATGTTGTTAGGACATGTTGGATGAGATATAGTGGATGGTAGGCTCAATTTGGAGTTTAGTTGAGATTTGAAGTGGGTTTATGGAACTTTGGCTCGAGGAAGTTTGAAGGAAAAACCTAGAAGGTTGCATGTTGCTGTTTGTAGCGCTGTAAGCGCTATGCTTGGTTTTTTTTTTTTTTGGGGGGGGGGGGGGTTTCTCTGTGTGTATCGCTGTAGTGCTACCCTGCCTCCACAAATTGGTTTTTGGGTTTTCTTTTAGGGTTTTTTCTTAGGGGCTCGGGGGTCGATTCTACCACCTCGTTCAGTGGGATTGGGCTTCCCGAGAGCTAGGGATTGGTCCTGAAGTTGGGTTACAGAATTGAGTATTAATGAGGGTTCTATTTTATGGTTGTGACTAGGTGTACGCTAGGGCTCAAAAGGGATCATGCTCGAGGATCGTTTCTTTTAACCAAAGCAATCAGAATCAAAGGAAAGGAAACTGTATCCGGTTATGTGATTATGTTGGGAATAAGAGTTCCCTATACTTGTATATGATGTCAAACGATGGTATTATGCCTTGGGGACATGAGATAAACGACCTAAGAGTGCCAAAATTAATATTTGCGCACAGGACATGGCTCGGCCACTGGTAGCTGAGGTTAAGTATATAATCACTGAGCTCGGCCTAAGCAAGCCGGAGTGAGTGGGATAATCAGAGGGTGCGGCCTTAGGGCATCAACCCTGGATATTGTGTGATATTTTTATTGTTATTAATCTGATAATTATGGCATGATCATTATCTGGATGATTGAATGTTGGTTTGCGGATTGATGATTTGTGAATTATCTAACTGTTGATTACCATTTATGCTATGTATTATGTTTTTCTTGCTGGGCCTTGTCTCACGGGTGCTACGTGGTGCAAGTAAAGGAAAGGGCAAAGTGGATCAGTCCTAAGTTGGAGAGCTCTGTGGAAGAATGTACATAGTCAGCTGATCGGCCACCACGACCGAGGAACGGTACAGGGACAGGAGAACCTAAAGTACCTATTTTTCCATTAGAGTGGATTGTGGTTGTACATAAGCTTTGAAATTTCTTAAACTGTCCTTTAAAATTTATTTTGGGATCCTATGTATTAATGGTTTATGTTAATGAGAAATTTCCTATTTATGACCAAAACATTTTAACCCTAACCTAATTAGGACTTTAGGGTCACATTTTCAACTATATTACTCGATTAGTAAGTCTTGCACCTTTATAATCACATAGTGTGATGACCTTGGTTATCCAGGGTGTTACAACTTGATATCAGAGAATCCTAGGTTTATGGGTTCCTGAAGACTGGCTAGACATGTACATTCGCCGCTAAAGACAAGCTCGACTCAGGGTTTGGTAATTGTGTATACATGTTTATATGCTTAAATGATTGGAAAGAAATATGAATGCTAATATCTGTTTGATTATTAGGGAGCATGAGATACTGATAGGGCCTGGCCCTTGACTGCTGTGTGATGATATTGAGGCATGCTTATTAGCATTGCTATGCATGTGGATGAATATTTGGTTAAACTGTTATACCTTGATTGCTTGTGATTGGTTGTGTTTCCAATGGTGATGCATGGAAAGATTGTTACCCTGTCATCATTGTTTGACCGACGAGTCATTGATTGTAGATTAACTTGGATAGCTATGCATCCAAGATGATCTGTACGACTAACCGACACTAGGTCTGAGGCAATGGATGATGAACAGGGCCAGAACCCTCTGCCTGTCCTTGAGAACTGGCAGCAGATTATGGCAAATATGCAAGCGTGACTTTAGAGCCAAGATGAGCAGATCCGACTTCTGAGACAGCAGGCTCCATCAGGGAGTGTTGCACCCATTATGCCACCTGCAGTGGCACCAGTTGTACAGCTGGTGGAGGTTGGGAATATGTGGGAATCGTTGTATGAACGGTTCAGAAGACAACACCCTCCAAATTTTGAGGGGGGACCAGATCCACTAAAGGTTGAGCAGTGGATGAGTATGATTACCACTATCCTAGACTTCATGAGGGTAGAGGGTCATGACAAGGTGGCCTATGCCGCATATATGCTGAGAGAGGATGCCCGCATTTGGTGGGAAGTGGCATCGCAGACCAGGGATGTTACTACCCTGGGTTGGGATGGATTCAAGGATTTGTTCAGTCAGAAGTATTATAATGTTGCCATCAAGGCAGCGAAGGTTAATGAGTTTGTGGGACTGGTTCAGGGCAACATGACAGTTACAGAGTATGCTACGAAGTTCGACAGACTCGCAAAGCTTGCACCAGATCTTATGCCTACAGATGCAGCTAGGCAGGACAGATTTATCAGAGGGCTTAATGCTATGATAGCACGAGATGTGAGGATAACAACAATACCTGGGGGATAACTTATGCCCAGGCTGTTGAGAAGGCTCTTACCACTGAGGAAGCGGAGAACAAGATCTGGAGGGAGAGTGCTGCAAGGCGAGAGGGTCGTAGAGTGGTGCCTCCATATTCTGGGTCTAGTAGGGGCAAAGGCCCTAGTGATTTGAAGAGGAAGACCCCTGATACTTTGACCGCTCCTGGTCCTGATAGGAGAGGTCGGGGTACTCAGGGTGGCCGTCAGGGAGGCAGTGATACATGGAGGAGCAATCCCGAGTAGGTGCAGAAGACGCATCCGGGCGAATGTCGGGCTAAGGCCTGTTATGTGTGTGGGGTGGTGGGACACCTCAAGAAGGACTGCCCAACAGTGAACAATGGGGACACAGGGAAAGTGGACAGCTTGACTCCAGCTCGAGTGTTCACTTTGACTCATTAGTCAGGTTCGGCAGTGGTACTGGGCACTGGTTACATAGTGCTGACTCATAAGTCAGGAATGACCTTAGTGTGTTCAATGCAAGCCAATAAAGATTAGATCTAATCGACATCTACATTGAGTGACTCAAAATAGCATTAATGCCGGACCGACCTCAAGTTCGATGAATACTATAAGCGCTTGTATAGCCAAAGGCTAGTCACTTAGAGCCACAGTGACTATTTAGTCACATGGCTGTGGGTGTTGAGCCCGTGAGACTTACCCATCAGTCTCTCATCTGTTAAGCTAGTGACTTACCCATCAGTCACTCATCTGTTAAGTTAGAGACTTACCCATCAATCTCTCATTTGTTTGAGCTAGTGACTTGCTTGCCAGTCACCCAGCATGGTTTACCAGAACCTCAAGTGTTAAGTCACTCATCTGATTAGAGCTATAAGCTCTTTCATGGTTATTATAAACAGAAAGTGGTATTCACTCACCTGTTCAGAGTTATAAGTTATGTATGATTATTATGATCATCATTTGATATTATTTATATGCATTACTGTGTTTTCTTGCTGGGCTTTGGCTCATGGGTGCTATGTGGTGCAGGTAAAGGGAAAGAAAAGCTCACCCATCCTTTAGTGGAGAGCTTAGGTTGTGATGTGTACATATGCGGCCGCTTGACCACCACAGCCAAGGAGTTCTCAGGGGAACTAGGGGGGTTTACCCTATTTTTGCCGCTTAGGTCGGCGGGTTGTAAATTTGAAACAGTAATGACCATTTTGAGTTGTAAATAACTTGTAAATGTTTAGATGGGCCCATGAACAGTTTTATGTATTAAATAAAATATATCCTTTCCTTTTTATTGGTTTTCCACCTTAGCCTGTTAATAACACTTAGAAGCACATTTTTAACCAAAGGACTCGAGTAGCGAGTCAAATTTCTGGTTCACCGTAACTGTTCTGGGGTAACCAGGGCGTTACAACTTGGTATCAGAGCATGCCAAGGTTAGGGTTCCTGTAGACCAGCTGGGCATGTACACACATCACTGAAGTCAAGCTCGACTCATGGTTTGGTAACTATTTATGTAGTTATATGTATAACTGCTTAAATATAGTATAAATGCTTTAACTGTATGCATGAGACACCATGTTAAACCTGTGCCCTAAAATATTATATCCTCAGCAATTGTGTGCTAATTAGTACTGAGATTGCTGGAACATACTTATTAGTATTGTTGATGGTGAATTATTATGTGATACATGTTGAGTGCTAAATGTTATAAACATGTATCTGCTTGTATAATTGCATGACCGTGGAATATGATAACTATCTGTTTGTTCTTGGACCGTAAGGCAGCAAGAGGTTTAGTTATTACTACCTGACTGGCCGTATTGATCATTGTTTCAGTAAGGTATAACAGATAAGAATGAATCTAGGGTAGACAGATATGCCAGCTGGCCAGAGTGATCAAGGCCAGAATAATAACAGTCAGGGTCAGGAGAATGACCAGTCACAGATTCCACAGCCAGCTCCTGTAAACTGGCAGCAGATAATTAGTGATCTGCAGGCAACCGTGTTGAGACAGGGGGAAGAGCTTCGTCTCTTGAGACAACAGCAAGCACCTGTAGTGGCCAGTGTATTAGAGGCACCTCCTGTGTCGGTGCCAACAGCTGGGCAGCTGTCTGAGGTTGGGAATAAATGGGAACCTCTCTATGAAAGGTTCAGGAAGTAGCAACCTCCAGTTTTTTAGGGCAGTGTCGATCCTGCCAAGGCAGAACAATGGATGAGTATGATTACCACTATCCTTGATTTCATGAGGGTAACTGGTAATGAGAGGGTGGCTTGTGCCACTTATATGTTTCGGGAGGATGCCCGAATTTGGTGGGAGGTTATTACCCAGACCAAGAATGTTAATACCCTGAGTTGGGAAGAGTTTCAGGCTCTGTTCAACGAGAAATATTATAATGATGCCATCAGGCCAGCTAAAGCTGAGGAATTTATTAGGCTACTTCAAGGAAATTTTTCAGTCAGTGAATATGCCTTGAAATTTGATCGTTTGGCGAAATTTTCCATGGAGCTGGTACCCACTGATGGGACTAGGAGAGAGAGATTTCTTCAGGGGCTACAGCCCAGATTAGCCCATGATGTAATTATTACCACGATGGCTGGGGTTACGACCTATGCACAAGTGGTTGAGAAGACACTCACAACCAGAAAGGAATTTAGGAGGATAGGTTCTCCATTTGTGGGTTCTGGTAGGGGTATAGGCCCCAGTGATTAGAAGAGGAAGGTTCTTGACACCTTCCTAGTTCCAGGTCCTGATAGGCGACCTTGTGGTATTTCAATGGATCTTCCAGGTGGTAATGAAGCCTGGAAGACTCGTCCTGAATGCCCTAGATGCAAGAGGCATCATTTGGGAGAGTGTAGGGCAAAGGCCTGCTTCTTGTGTGGAGCAGTAGGTCATTTTAAGAAGGATTTCCCTAAGGCCAGAAAAGAAGAACCCAGGAAAGCGGACAGCTCGGCCCCAGCTCGAGTGTTTGCATTGACACAAGAAGAAGCTGAGGCTTCTCCCTCAGTAGTTACAGGTCAGCTTCTTAGTGCTGGAACCCCTTATAATGTTTTGATAGATTCTGGTGCTACAAATTCTTTTATTGCTAGTAGTATTATTGATAGACTTTGTAGACCCTGTGATTTTTATGTTGTGGGGTTTGGAACTTTACTACCCACTGGAGAGTGAGTGATATCCAGGAGATGGGTCAGATATTTGCCAGTGACAGTGGAGGGCAGAGAGTTGTCAGTGGATTTGATAGAGTTGGTTATGACTGACTTCGACATGATATTGGGTATGGATTGGTTGGCAAAGTATGGGGCAACCATTGATTGCAGAAGGAAGATGGTCACCTTTGAGCCTGAAGGTGAGGATCCTTTTGTGTTTGTTGGTGCTGTGCATGGGCCTCGCATACCTATGATTTCTGTATTGAGGGCTAGGGATCTATTGCAAGGAGGTTGTATTGGATTCTTAGCCAGTGTGGTTGATACCACTCAGGTCGTGCTAGTAAGACCAGAAGAGACCAGACTTGTTTGAGAATTTTTGGATGTGTTTCCAGAAGTTTTGCCAGGGTTGCCACCGCACAGAGAAATTGATTTCATTATAGAACTGGCACTAGGGACGGAGCCAGTGTCTAGAGAACCTTACAGAATGGCCCCAACTGAGTTGAAAGAATTAAAAGTACAGTTGCAAGAACTGTTGGATTTGGGTTTTATCAGACCTAGCTTCTCACCTTGGGGTGCGCCAGTTCTGTTTGTAAAGAAGAAGGATGGTTCTCTGAGGATGTGTATTGATTACAAAGAACTGAATAACCTGACAATTAAGAATAAGTATCCTTTGCCAATGATAGATGATCTGTTTGATCAGTTGCAAGGTAAGACGTTATTTTCAAAGATCGACCTTTGTTCTAGTTATCATCAGTTGAGGGTCAAGGAGGGAGATATACTAAAGATTGCTTTTCGTACCAGGTATGGGCATTATGAGTTCTTAGTCATGTCTTTTGGATTGACTAATGCTCTGCTGCTTTTATGGATCTGATGAACAGGGTGTTCAAGGATTATCTGGACTAGTTTGTGATCGTCTTTATCGATGATATTCTGGTATATTATCAGTCTGAGTCAGAGCATGAGCAGCATCTAAGGTTGGTTCTATAGAGACCGAGGGAACACAGATTGTTTGCAAAATTCAAGAAATGTGAGTTCTGGTTATCTCAGGTATCCTTTCTTGGGCACATTGTTAGTAAGGAGGGGATTAAGGTAGATCCAGAAAAGATCGAAGCGGTCAGAGATTGGACAAGGCCAAAGAATGCTTCTGAGGTTAGAAGTTTCCTTGGGTTGGCAGGTTACTATAGGCGTTTCGTGGAAGGGTTCTCAAAGATTGCTACTTCCTTGACTGAGCTGACATGCAAGAGTCAGAAATTTGTGTGGTCAAATAAATGTGAGAACAGCTTCCAGGAACTGAAGCAGAGATTGATTACAACTCCGATTCTGAGTCTTCCAACAGATCAGGAGAAGTTTGTGATTTACTGCAATGCTTCTCATCAGGGTTTGGGCTATGTTCTGATGCAATCAGAGAAGGTAATTGCTTATGCCTCTCGTCAGTTGAAGGAGTGTGAAAAGAGATATCCCACTCATGATTTAGAGTTGGTGGCTGTGGTTTTTTCTTTAAAGATATGGAGACATTATCTTTATGGAGAGAAGTGTGAGATCTATACAGACCACAAGAGCCTGAAATACTTCTTCACCCAGAAAGATTTAAATATGAGACAAAGGCGTTGGCTGGAATTAGAAAAAGATTATGACTGTGAGATTCTGTATCATCCAGGAAAGGCCAACGTGGTAGCTGATACTTTAAGCCGGAAGGGTCCGGGAAAGATTTATGGTATGAGGCTGATAGCGAGAGAGTTAGCAGATGATATGACCAGAGCTAGTATAGAGTTGCTGGTGGGCCAGTTGGCTAATATTACACTACAGTCTACACTGTTGGAGAGAATCAAGGAGGGTCAGTTGAGTGATCCACAACTGATCAAGATCAGAGAGGATATTCTGGCTGGAGCATCCAGAGATTATACAATGTCTGAGTTAGGTTTGTTGAGATACAAGGGGCGGATATGTGTTCCGCTAGACACTGCTTTGAGGCGGGAGATTCTGGATGAATCTCATGCTACACCTTACTCTCTGCATCCAGGCACCACAAAGATGTATCAGAATGTGCGATCGTTGTATTGGTGGTCGGGGATGAAGAGAGATGTAGTAGAGTATGTGGCTAAGTGCTTGACATGTCAGCAGGTCAAGGCTGAGCATCAGAGGCCGACAGGGTTATTGCAGCCTCTGGATATCCCAGAGTGGAAGTGGGAGGACATCACGATGGATTTCGTGGTGGGCTTACCCAGGACTGTTGGTCAGTATGATTCTATTTGGGTGATAGTAGATGGCTACACCAAGTCAGCTCACTTCTTGCTAGTGAGGACTACTTATACAGTTGATCAATATGCAGATCTCTATGTGAGAGAGATCATGCGTCTCCATGGAGCGCCTAGGTCGATCGTGTCAGATCGGGACTCTACTTTTACTTCCAAGTTCTGGGGGAGTTTACAGAAGGCCATGGGGACACAATTGAAGTTCAATACTGCTTATCATCCTCAGACAGATGGGAAATCTGAGAGGACGATCCAGATATTGGAAGACATGCTGCGGGCATGTGTGCTGGACTTTGGTGGATCTTGGAGTAAGTATCTACCTTTGATATAGTTCTCCTACAATAATAGTTATTAGTCTACCATTGGAGTTGCACCTTATGAGATGCTGTATGGTAGGAAGTGTAGGTCTCCCATTCATTGGGATGAGACAGGTGAAATGAGGTATTTCGGTCCTGAGGCAATTTAGAGGACCAGTGAGGCCATTGAGAAGATTAGAGCTCAGATGCTTGCTTCTCAGAGTAGGCAGAAAAGTTATGCAGATGCCAAGCGCAGGAACGTGGAGTTCCAAGTGAGAGACTATGTTTTCCGTAGAGTCTCGCCATGGAAAGGGGTGAGAAGGTTTGGGAAGAAGGGCAAGCTGAGCCCTCGATTTGTAGGTCCATTTGAGATCCTGGAGAGGGTTGGTCAAGTGGCTTACATATTCGCTTTGCCTCCGGCATTGTTAGCTGTGCATAATGTATTTCATGTTTCAGCTATTTGGAGGTATGTATCTAATGTGAATCATATTTTGAGCTATGAAGATCTGGAGCTTAAGCCAGATCTCTCCTTTGAGGAGCAGCGGACTCAGATACTTGACAGAAAGGACAAGGTGCTCAGGAATAAGATGATACCTTTGGTTAAGGTATTATGGAGGAACAACAAGGTCGAGGAAGCGACCTGGGAGCTGGAGTAAGATATGCAGAGTCAGTATCCCGAGTAGTTCAGGTAAATTTCGAGGATGAAATTTCTGTAAGGAGGGGATAGTTGTAATGCCCTGAAATCCCTAATGCGGTTTAATGGCTGGATTAGTAGGCCGGGAGGGCCATAACTGTTTCATTATGCCATTAAATGATTATATGCATGTTTATGTGATTTATATTATAATATAATGTTAAATGCATGCATGTGGGTCCACATTTCATTACAGGGGTGTTTTGGTAATTTGGCCCGTTGAGGGCGTAATTGTATATTTGTATGCATGTCGGTGACATATTCTTGAGACCACATTATAACGTGGGTTTGTTCGAGCTATTCGGCATGAGACGATCTTGGAATATTAATTAGCGGTCTAGTCATAACAAGTTTAAGTTCGGAGCTCTGGGTGAGTCTCGGGGTGGTTTTGATGATTAGAGCGTTGCCGGGAATTAAAGGGTTACAAGATGTGAATTATTGGTGTTCGAGAATATCGAGAATAGCGGGAATCGGAGAACGTTAATTATGATTAACGAGATAAGTGGAAAATGTCAATTTTGCCCTTGGGAGCCTTTCGAAACCCTTATTAGACCTAGGGGTATTTTTGTCTTTTCACCCCTAGGATAGATATAAGCCATTGAAGGCTGTAGAAAGAAGAGAAAATAGGGTATAGACTGAAGCTTCTCCCGTAGCTATTTTCCTTCCTTTTTCCTTGTGATTTTTTAGCCTAATTTGAGGATTCAAGCATGGGAAGTAAGTCTTGTGAGCTTGGGAGTGTGTTCCACCATTGAAGAGCATCATAATCTGAGCTTAAGGTAACTTTCTAGCCATTAAAATCCCTGGTTTACTCTGTTTTAGCTCTGGTTTTCAGTTGGGATTTCTAGGTTGGATGCTTGGTTTTCTTGGGAGTTTTGGCTAGGGTTCTTATGGTTGTGATACTTAGGGTATGTGAGGATGGTTTTTGGATTCATTTGGCACCAAAAATGAGGTTTGGAAGCATTGGAATCAGGTTGGAATTGAAGGAGTTGAAGAAGGTGGTTTCAGGGGAGATCTGTTCTGGGGTAGCGCTACAACGCCCATCAGAGGGCACTATAGCGCTACACAGGATTGTTGATGGGCGGTTTGGGGTTCTGAGTATAGCGCTGGGGCGCTATTGAGCAGCGCTGTAGCGCTCCTCTATTCCTCTAGAATCCCGTTTTGGGTGTTTTTAAGGGTTTTTGGCTTGGGGTTTCAATCCTTAAGGCCCGGGATCGAATCTACTCACCGTGTGGGCATGTTTCGAGGTCCCGAGAGTGGGGTTTAGGTCAAGACCCTTTCTTTGTTGATTTTCATTAATGGAGTTTATAATTGGTTGTGATTAGGTAACTGCTAAGGAATCAAAAGTTCGATTGTTCTCAGGAGTTGTTCTTGTTCTATTTCTTGCTCGAACCAGAGGTAAGAGAATTGCACCCCATATTTGACATGCATGGTTGTTCACGAGGCATGTTGATTGTGTAAATGTGGACATGGATTGATTATTGAATGCTTAGCAAATCTTTCTCACTTGTGCATGGTACTGACTAATTAGTCAGAATTGGCAAAGGTGTCACTATCAACTGTGAAGCTGTGACTCATTAGTCAGGTTCGGTAGTGATACTGGGCACTAGTCCAATAGTGCTGACTAATAAGTTAGGAATGGCCTTAGTGTGTTCAACGCAAGCCATTAAGATCAGATCTAATCAACATCTACATTGAATGACTCAAAAGAGCATTAATGCCGAACCGACCTCAAGTTCGATGAATACTATAAGCGCTTGTCTAGCCAAAGGCTAGTCACTTAGAGCCACAGTGACTATTTAGTCACATGGTTGTGGGTGTTGAGCCCGTGAGACTTACCCATCACTCTCTCATCTGTTAAGCTAGTGACTTACCCATCAGTCACTCATCTGTTAAGTTAGAGACTTACCCATCAATCTCTCATTTGTTTGAGCTAGTGACTTGCTTGCCAGTCACTCAGTATGGTTTACCAGAACCTCAAGTGTTAAGTCACTCATCTGATTAGAGCTATAAGCTCTTTCATGGTTATTATAAACAGAAAGTGGTATTCACTCACCTGTTCAGAGTTATAAGTTCTGTATGATTATTATGATCATCATTTGATATTATTTATATGCATTACTGTGTTTTCTTGCTGGGCTTTGGCTCATGGGTGCTATGTGGTGCAGGTAAAGGGAAAGAAAAGCTCATCCAGCCTTGAGTGGAGAGCTTAGGTTGTGATGTGTACATATGCGGCCGCTTGACCACCATAGCCAAGGAGTTCTCAGGGGAACTAGGGGGTTTACCCTATTTTTTCTGCTTAGGTCGGCGGGTTGTAAATTTGAAAAATAACTTGTAATTGTTTTGATGGGCCCATGAACAGTTTTATGTATTAAATAAAATATATCATTTCCTGTTTATTGGTTTTCCACCTTAGCCTGTTAATAACACTTAGAAGCACGTTTTTAACCAAAGGACTCGGGTAGCGAGTCAAATTTCCAGTTCACCGTAACTGTTCTGGGGTAACCAGGGCGTTACAATAAACATATCACACAATATCCATGGTCGACGCCCTTAGCCCACACCCTCTGATTATCCCACTGACTTCGACTCGCTTAGGCCGAGCTCAGTGATTATATACTTAACCTCAGCCACCAGTGGCCGAGCCGCGTCCTTGTGCGTCAATATTAATTCCGGCACTCTTAGGCCATTTATTTCATGTTCACATGGCAGAATACCATCGTACAACATTACATACATGTATAGGGAACTCTTAGTCCCAACATAACCACATAATTGGGTGCAGTTTTCTTATCTTTGAATCCGAGCGCTTTGGCTAATTGAGATGATCCTCGAGCACAATCCCATCCGAGTCCTAGCGTACACCTAGTCACAACCATAAAATAGAATCCTCATTAACATTCAATTCCATAACCCAACTTTGGAACCAATCCCAAGCCCTTGGGAAGCCCAATTCCACCAAACAGGATGGTGGAATCGACCCCCGATCCCCCAAGCAAAAACCCTAAGAAAAATACCCAAAACCCATTTCTAGAGGCAGGACAGTGCTACAACACTACATGGTGGGTGCTACAACGCTAGATTCAGAGACTCAAGCCCCCCAGAAAAATGTGGCCTAGTGCTGTAGCGCTCCCTACCTAGAGCTACAGCCAGCACATGCAAAATATTCTGAGTTTTCCTTCGAACTTCCCCGAGCCAAAGCTCCATAAACCCATTCCAAACCTCAATTAAACTCAAAATTGAGCCTACAATCCACTATATCTCGTCCAACATGACCTAACAACATCAGAACTTAGCTAATAGCATCATCAAACACACAAAACCAGAATTGAGCTTGAAGGTCAAGAACTTCATCTGAAACCCAGAAACTCAAATGGTCAAGACAAGAAATTGTTACCACAGCTAAGAGAATTCGACCCTAAGTTTCCTTCTATGCCCTTCCAGACTTTAGTTCCTCAAATCCCCAAGCTCAAGTCCTTAAATTCCCATCAAACATTCAAATTCAGAAATCAATCTTAACAAAATTTAGTAAACTCAGAAGAAAACATAAACCTTACCTTAATTGAAAACTAATTCCAACTGAATCCCTTAGCTACTCCAAGGATCAACACCCCAAACCAAGCCTAGACTTCCTCTGAGTTCACAGCTTCAAAATCCATAAGAGAGGGTGAGAGAGCGAGCAAATCGTGTGGGAGAGAGAGAGAGAGAGTTTTTTTTTTCTTTCCTTTTCCTTTCCTTTCTTTCCTTAAATTTCTACCACTTTCTACAACTTCCACTAAAGTCTAAATAAGCATAATATTTCAATTATCCCCCTTAATAGTCAAAAGACCCTTTTTCCCTCCCAATTAAATCCAAGTCTTTTAGTCATTTTAGGGGCATTTTGATCATTGCTCCCAATTCCCGCTGATTCCTCGAGTGACCCTAACGTTTACCACTTAAATCCTATCATCTAATTAATCACCAATTATTTTTCCCAATGTCTAAAAATCTTCAATATATTTCCCAAATTCCCAGAAATACCCTCAGGTTTTCCCCGAGTCGGGTATAAATTCCCGCCATGACTATTTCGCTAAACCGCTCACTAGGATCGTCTCGAGCCGTATGCTGCAAATACATCCACATAATAATGTGGTCTTAACAATTTATCACAATTAATCACATTTGTGTCCTCAACGGGCCAAAATTACGAATATGCCCCTATAAGCTAAATAAGGCCTATATGCATACTAATACTCGTAGTCATGAATTTCACATATCCATATAATCATATAAGCATGCTTATCAGATAACCATGCATTAATTCATTTAAATCACACATAAACCAATTATTCCCTCCTGACACACTAATAAAGGCCCTTAAGCCTTATTAGTAAATTTTGGGTCACTACAACAGGTTTGGGTAACTGCGTGAGTCAATCATGCATATACATATTTATTAGATTTAACTTGTATATTTCCCATTTATAATGGGATATGATTTGATCATACAATAAATGTTCTCCTAATATCTGGGAAATTAAATATGACAGCTTGGTCATAAATAACCATATAATGGGATTCCGAGTCTCTAGGGATCCTTGAGTATGCAATACATTTGAATTAGCATGAGCTGAACATCTCCTCCAAGCTCGTATTTCAAATGTCATTTGAATATTATGAGCTCACACTTCACAACCTCCATGTCTGTAGCTCGGGTTAAACCAAGGACGCCTAACACCACACGTGCTCATGTGAAACTGGAGTTGCTTATGTGGATAATAAGTAGATCTCATTCCCTTGGTTATTTCTCCGTATATTTATTTGCCAGCTGTACCCGAACTGAGTGAATGACTCAAGCTAAAATTAGGGTACAACATTTTCCCCCCAAGCTCCTACTCGTGTATGACGCCATCATTTTCCGATCTACACAATACGGGCTTTTAGTCTTCTGTTACACAAAATCATGCCTGCCCACTACTCGAGTACTAGACACGTGGTTTACTGCAATTGGCATCTGTTCGGGTTTCGAGGACTGCAATAATTTTCTTGTCACCTTTTTGTCGCCATTTTGTCTATTTAACCTTGGCCCTTGGATCTTGAACCAACCCAAACAGATGGCCCATATTAATTTACAGAACTTACGTATAAAAGGAATGTCCAAGTTTCAGACTTCACCACCTTTCATTTAAAAAATTTCCTCTTTTGCACTTCTGAAACTTCCTTCTTTCCCAGAAATCCCCAAAACTCGTTCATTGTACCCAGTTACTCAGAATTGTTCCAGGAACTTCCCTTTGCAAAGTCTACGTCTTACCATCGAAGAACATACTGTAAGTATCTCTCTTTTTTGGTTTAAAGATTTTTTTTCTTTTTTTCTACTGGACTTTTGTTCTTCACCATGTTCATCCGCACTATTCACTGTAGTCACCATTAGGCAATTTTTGAATGTTTTTAGGGAATAGGTTTCGACTTAGGTACAACGGGTGAGTCCAAAAATAGCTCTAGAAATAAGACATTCATAAAACTGGAAATTTCTGGGTAATTCTAGGTAATTTTAATGGCGAGTTAATGTAAAGAATGCCCATTCGAGATATAGGAAATGAAGGGTTTTAGAGTTTAAACCAGATAGCTTAGGGGTCACGCTTCTTGGGCGGTTTTTCACTAAACCACCTCCCAAGGAAAGTAGTAGTCTGATAGTCTGACACGCGGATCCCTAAATATTAGGGGTCTGTTAGGAAACCGAGGTGCGTAAATTAGGGTATCACGTGGCATCATGCGATGGGGCTGGGTCTAACCTCAACTCGTATAACAAAAGTAAACCTTCCCCCCTTCGTACTTCTGCGTGAGTCTTTAAACCCTCCTAGGTTGCCTACTAACTATGTCGTTCTACTCGTTAGGCGATCTGATGGCTCCTCACAAGAAAACTGCCCCCAAGAAGAATGCCTCAAGTTCGTCCACTCAGCAGAAGAACAAGGGAAAGAAGATCGCCCTAGTGTCTCCCATTCTCCACTTCGGTCCGGTGGTGGAGAAGGAGGTGGTGGTTGACCCCAATGCCTACTTCGAGGCTGAATGCATCATATCAAAGATAACGACCCAAGGGAAGGTGAACAAGATCATGCTGAGCCACAACATAGAGGTTGGGACTGGAGTTCTCCTTGCCTGACCTGCGTTCGAAGGGGAACAGAGTTGCTCCCCTCTCCAAGACGACTTCACGACTTGGAGTGACGAGCACTTAAAGGCTGGGGCCTTTCTTCCCTTGGACCAATACTTTGCGGATTTTCTAAACTACGTGAAGTTAGTTCCATTTCATTTCCCCCAAATTCTTATAGAATTTTGGCGGGGCTGAAATATTTATTTTTGAAGCATGAGTGGGAGGTCCCCACCCCAGCAAATATACTATACTTTTTCTGCCTCAAAGCTAGCCCGGAGCAGAAAGGCTGAGGTGATGGGTTCTACTATCTGACAAGATTTCCTAACTCTTCTCCCGTCATCAAGCTTCCCAGTCACCCCAACGACTACAAAGACCCTTTCTTTTTGTCGAATGGGTTCTGGAATTACGAACACAGATACTTCAACCGCCCTCATAAGTTCCTTACTTTTGAAACCTCAGCTCGTGACATTTTTATTCCTTTCAAGGTGTTTCTTTTGTACATGTCTTAACTGAATTTGTTTCTTGTGTAGCCATATTTGCGAGGACAGAGAAGTTCGTGACCCTCAAAAGTCAATACAAGAAATTGTCTAGGCTTCCACCCAGCGCGAAGGACTACCGTTAGGTCGTGAATGACATCACGATGATGGCATGTAAGTTGATTGGCAAAGGTCAAATGGACGCAGGCTACCCTTCCAGTGATACAGGAGCTCCCATCCTCTCAAGAAGAGGTCTTGCCAGACACTGAAGGCAAGGAGGAAGAAGAGGACGAGGTACCTATTGTGAGGAAAAGGCGGGCTCCTGAGGCTGCCCGAGAACCTGACTTAGAATAAGTTGCGTCAGGGGCAGTAGCCGGCCCCTCCGGCCAAGGTAACCCATACCCCTATAGGGAATTAGATAGAGCTGTTGCCGATTTTAGGTTAGTTTGATTTAACCCAAATCAACTCATCCATCTTCATCCTCATAACCCAGATCATAATGTAACCCTGCTCCAATGCGTAGACCACCTAGTGTACGCCATGACAGTAATTACCCTAAGGGAACATTAGTTATTGACAACACTTTAAACTTTAGATCTGCCATTTTTTAGGAGTATGGAACCAACCGTAGGTCCTGGTCTTCTCTACTCCAGGGTGCATTTGCCCTTGGATTTAGACAATATGTAGATGAATCCATCTCTGAGGAAGAACCTGAGCCTGAACCCCTTAGGATCCTAGAAATATTAACCGCAGATTCTCCCACTCCTCCATTAGTTCCAAGGCCAGAGGTTGTGATAATAGACTCCTCCCCCAGCCCGGAGGGTAGGATCTTTGTTTATTTTCTTTCTTTATGTATAATTCTGACAATCTTATTTGCAAACTAATTCCTTTTTATTCTTTTCAGGAGAAGAGATGGAACAACCCAGAGCTCCGAACCTTCGAATCGCCTTTCAGACAAAGAAAACTGGCTTGGGCCTCGTCGTAAAGAGGCTCAGGATCTCAAAGAAAACCCCCCTGTTGCGGGCAATACCTCCAGATCCCCTGCCAAGGGAAAAGGTGCGAGCTCAACTTGGGAATCAGTTTCGGGGAGTACTGGTACCGCTAGGGTTCCTCCTCCTCATCCTCCACCTTAATTCGCGCCTCCTCAGGCCCAAGTAATACAAGCTGATCCTCCAAACCCCATCGTTCCAATCCCCACTGTTCTAATTCTAGTAGATCCCCAGGATCTGGAAAAGATCCCTGAAGCTTTTCGAGGCATCATTTATGAGACGACGAGCCATTTGGTGGGGCACGCCTATAAGGCCAGCTCGAGGGATCTAAGGGTCATCGAGGAGCACAGCCCAGAGAATGTCTTGGAGTCAGCTATGGGGATGAACCTCACTTAAGTTATCTTTCCTTGGTGAAAAATTCCTTATTATTGTGATCAAGGGTATTTCTCTGACTTGTTTTGTTATTTTGCAGTCTGTGCTGGCCCAGTATGGCAACATAGCCCGAGCTAGGGCTAGAAATGATGAGCTCTGGGCCGAATTAAATGCCGCCAACACTACCCTGACAACTGCTCAAGAAACCGAGCAGGCCGCCAAAGCTGCCTTGGCGACTGCTCTCACCTCGTCCCAGGAAAGTGAGTAGGCTACAAAGACTGCATTGTCTACCCTCTAGGCTCAAACTGCACAACTTCAGTCTGAGGTTGATGAAGCCAAATCCAAAGTGCTTGAGGCTGAGGTCGCAATTAAAGAAGAAAAGGCGACCTCATTGTCTTCCATGGAAGAGATGATATACCAGTGCTGGGCCTTCAACCCAGATGGGAACTTTTCTTTTATGGAAACCGGGCTATGGGATCTGCTCCTTGCAAAATTCGAGGCTCGACTTTTGCAAGAACTATCAGAGACCGGTGAGGTTTCCGAGGCAGCTGAGGGAGATGGCGAGGAGGTCAACTCGGCCGGGCGAACTGGTGGAGCTCAATGATAGCTTCTTTTTTTTTTTTTATTATTTGTCTATAATTGTTTAACAATTTTTTTTTTATTAAACAATTGCCTTTGTGCCTGGTTCGAGGTAGGGTTGTGCAAAAAAATTTGCAACCCGCCCAACCCGAAAAAACTGACAAAAAATGCAACCCGAAAAACACGGCCTTCATTTCAAACTGCCCAATTACTATATTGGGCAGGTTGAAATTTTCGGCAGCCCACCCAATGTAACCCGACCCGCCCAATTAAGAATTTGTCTACTTTTTTAATTTATATTTATTAAATTATTAATTATACATATAAAAAACTAAATTCAAATTACTTTTTTTTTATAAAAAATCCTATATTTTAAAGTAAAAATTATTTTAGTTACAAATACAAACTAAAAATAGAGAAAATAATAAAAAAATTAGTGAAAAATGATTTTTTTAGAAAGAAAATAAAAAAAAAGTTTCGGTTTATTGAAAATTTAGTTTGCGCTAGGTTTATTGAAAATTCGAGCTTTAAAAAGCCATTGAATAATCAATGTTTCCAAGCTTCAAAATTTTGGACCTGGTTGTATCCAGGGACTTTAATTATTTTTTATCTTGGGGTTATAAGCCCCCCAAGTAACCAGAATGTAGAAACTTTCTTGGTTGGTTTTACAAACATTAATACACGAGCTAATACAACTTTGACAAGAAATTACTTAATAATCCATCTATTATTTAATTGAATGGCTTTTATAAATAAGCCTTACATGGATGATGGTACTACTGATAATACTTTTTCAAATGTAAGGCATTCCAGGTCCGCGAGACTATCTCCCCATTCAATCGAGCTATTTTGAAAGTTCATGTAACGACCCAAAAACCACTAATAAGGCTTAAGGGACTTGATTAGTGTGCTGGGATGGCACGATTGGTTTATGTGTGAATTAAGTAGTTTAATGCATGATTCTGTGTTAAGCATGCTTGTATGATTATATGAATATGTGAAATGCATGTGGCCCCCATTTGGTTGCTAGGGTCATATTTGTAATTTTAGCCTGTTGAGGGCATAAATGTGATATTTGTATATACTATGATTGATACCACGTGTAAGTGGTGATATAATTGTGATGCACGACCTGAGACGGTTCTAGGGAGTCGTTTAGCTAGAAAGTCACAACGGGGTCAGATACCCGGCTCGGGAGGAGTTTAGGGATATTTTGGGAATATTATAATGTGTTCGGGAATTATTGAGTAGCAGTTAGTAACTTAGTAATGGTTTAGACATGTCGGGATTAAATGTGGATTTATAGGAATACTTGAGGATTTAGTGGGATTTAGGTGAAATGACGAAATTTCCCTTGAGGTTGTATAAGACTTTTATTAAGGGAAAGGGCAAAATTGTAATTTGTTCTTAGGAGAGGATAACTTTGGCTGAGGAGAAGTCAATTACATTATTTTCATTTAGGCATAAACTGAATATCCTGCTGGAAGTCTAGAGAGAACCAAGCTAGAAGGAAGGAGAAGAAGAGCTAGTTTTCTTAAGATCAAGGGAGGGATTCAAGGCTAGGATTTGGGAGACTGAACTAGGTTCAAAGGTAAGTTCTAATTCAGTTTCTAGATTGGATTCTGTTGAGGTATGTTATGGGTGTGAGCTGAGTTGTGTTTATTTTGTGGATCATTGGAGTGAAGACTTGGCAAGATTCAGCTGGGGATTCGAGGAATCGGGCTTGGATTTGAATTTGAAAGAAGCTCAAGGTTAAAATTCTACTTGATGTAAGAGTTTCATGCATCTCTGAAGTTTAATTGTTGGTGTGGTTTAAATATTCTGAAGGGTGGTTTAAGTTTTATAAGGTGTGGTTTAAGTTTTGTGAATTTTGGGTCATTAGGTGATTCTTGGGTTTGATTGTGTGTTTGGGTTTCATGCATCTCTGAAATTTAATTGTTGGTGTGGTTTAAATATTCTGAAGGGTGGTTTAAGTTTTATAAGGTGTGGTTTAAGTTTTGTGATTTTTTGGTCATTAGGTGATTCTTGGGTTTGATTGTGTGTTTGGGTTTGTTGCTGTGATTTATGAGTTGCCATACTATTTATTAAGATAGGAGATCGAGTCTTTTGTTAAAGTGGGCCAAAAATAGCCCTGCCTCAGTATTTTTTGTGCTAGGTTTTGCCCCCCTAGCATGATCTCCACAAAATCCTTCGTGCACTTCTTGCAATATGTTTTTAGCTTCCTCGGGTAGAATACACTATAGGAGAGGCAATAAATGACCACGTCGGTACAATGTCCCATCCACTATCACATACCTCGGAGCTTGATATAGTATTTTTCTTTCATCCTTTCTATCCTCAGGTAGCTTCCCTGTTGTGAGGTATTCCATTATGGGAGTCATCCAGGTCGGTCTTGTGTTGATCATCTCGACCTCTACCATTTCTTCTGTCATGCTTGGACTCTCCAAGAACTCCACTGGCACTATGTTCAAGGTCTCAGCTTCTTTGGTGGTGGCAAGCCTTGCCAAAGCATCAGCATTAGAGTTCTGCTCGCGAGGTATCTGTTCAATAGTACTGTACTCAAATTCAGACAGCTCTCCGCTCACCTTAGCTAGGTAGGCCGCCATCTTGGTACCTCGAGCTTGATATTCTCGCAACACCTAATTAACCACGAGCTAAAAATCACTATAGCATTGGATGACTTTTGCCTTGAGCTCCCTTGCCAGTCTCAGCCCAGCTAGTAAAGCCTCATATTCAACTTCGTTGTTGGATGCTTCAAACCCGAATCTCAGAGCTGTATGGAATCGATACCCTTCTGGGGAGATTACTATGATCCCAGCTCCCGATCCATTCTCGTTCGATGATCCATCTACGAATATTTTCCACAGCTCCTCCACCGGCTCCTTCAAAACCTCCTCTTGAAATCTGGTGCATTCAGCCACAAATTCAGCAAGGGCCTGACTTTTGATTGAGTTCTGTGGCACATACAATATCTCGAACTGGCTAAGTTCAATAGCTCATTTTAATAGATGTCCTGACGTTTTAGGTTTTTGTAACACCTACCTTAAAGGTTGGTCGGTCATGACGTTAATTGAATGGGACTGAAAATATGGCCGGAGCTTCCTGGAAGCCAATATCAGACAGAATGGCAACTTCTCTATCAGTGGGTTTCGTGATTCAACTCCAAGAAGTCTCTTGCTTATATAATATACTGGTTTTTTAGCACGTTCTTCTTCTTGAACTAACACGACACTGACTGCATTTTCTGTCATAGCCAAATAAAGGAACAGAGGTTATCTATACATAGGCTTAGATAACACTAGGGGCTCAGCCAGGTGCATTTTTAGGTCAAGTAATGCCTGTTCGCACTCCTCAGTCCATACGAATTTTTTGTTTCCCCTGAGCAAGTTATAAAATGGTAGGCACTTGTCAGTAGATTTTGAAATAAAATAATTCAAAGCTGCCACCTTTCCCGTCAGGCTTTGAACTTCTTTACGCGACCTGGGTGAAGGCATTTCTACCAACGACTTGATTTTCTTGGGATTATCCTCTATTCCCCTCGTGTTGACTATGAAACCAAGAAATTTTCCTGAAGCCACTCCGAACGTGCACTTATGAGGATTCAGCTTCATGTCATACCTCCTTAAGATTTCAAAACATTCTTTCAGATCGGATACATGGTGATTGGCAGTCTTTGATTTGACAAGCATATCATCGACATACACTTCCATATTCCTCCCGATCTAATTAGTGAACATTTTTTTGACTAAGCATTGATATGTAGCTTCGATATTCTTCAGTCCGATGGCATGAATTTATAATAATATATGTTATTTGGGGTCATGAAGCTTGTATCTTCTTGGTCCACAGAATTCATTGCGATCTGGTTATATCCAAAATACACATCCATGAAGGACATAAGCTCGTGACTTGCCGTGGCATCTATCAACTGATCAATCCTTGGTAGTGGAAAGCAATCCTTGGGAAAATCTTTGTTCAGGTTGAAGAAGTCGATGCAGGTCCTCCATTTCTCATTTGGATTTGGGACCAGCAATGGATTGGCAACCCAGATCAGGTATTTTGCTTCACGAATAAACCTGCACTTTAATAGTCGAGCAACTTCTTCCTCAAGAACTTCAGCTCGGACTGTTCCCAAGTGTCTTTATTTTTGGGATTTTGCAGGTACGTTCTTGTCCAAATTTAGAGTGTGCATGATTACACTCAGACTTATTCCCACCATGTCTTCATGTGACCAGGCGAAAACGTCCAAATTCTCTTGTAAGAAATTGATCAACTCCTTTTTCCTTTTATCATCAAGATTTTTTCCAATCTTAACAACTCTTGAAGATTTTTAGGGGTTAATGTTTACTTCCTCGAGCTCGTCAATAGCTTGGAGCTCTGACATGCCATCGCCCATTCGTGGGTCAATGTCATCACGTGGGGCGGCGTCGCTATCCTCTGCTTCTTAAAGTTCTTCCGTCCCACAAGTAACTTCCACTTCCTGGGACTCCTCACCTCGGTCACTTATTGTTATATTATTTCATATAATATAATATTAGATTAAATAATGTGACAAAATGTGATTTGTCACACCTTGTAACATATTATTGAGAGTCACAAAAATTAGACACATGTGTGTGCCCAAATGTGACATATTTTGGAGTTACAAAATCAGTTACAAATTTGTAACTCCCAAATATTACCTAATAATGTGTATATTATATGTTACACATTTGAGATTGGATTTCACAAAGTCATGATGATATATGACTATTGGAGACATGTTTTTAACTCCCAATATGTGTTTGGAGGTTACAAAATCATGTGGGAAAGGATTTTGGACGTTTTGGAAAAATGACTTTTTTGTGCTGAAAATGGCCTGTGGCCGCAGCCTGGGGGATAGAAGCCAGTGGCTGCGGCCACTGAAAAGTCGTGGCCGCAGCCAGTGAGGCTGACAACCTATGTGAATTTTCAGTTTTTTTCAAATTGAACGGTTCTAACATCCCAAATAATTCCCAAATCTCCATTTTAATTCCATAAACATCCAATTAAACATTGGTAACAGCCATGGGGGTTGGTGGAATTTGAAATTCAAAGGGGTATCTCAAACTCTATAAATAAGAGCCTAATGCTCACTTGTAAGACACACCATTTTTCATCCACAAAGCACTTGGCTGAAAAATACACCTTGAGGCTTGATAATTCCAGAGAGCTATTTCCTTGAGAGATCCCTTAGTGCTTAGAGAATATGGGGAAATAAGCTTTTGGACAAAGGTCTTGAACCTTGTTCAAGTTGGTGATCCCCACTACTCTACACTTTGGTTGAGTGTGAGAGTTTGTTTGTGTTTTCATTCTTTTGTTGTTCTTATTTACTTGTATTATTATAGCATTGAGTTTGTAATATTCTTCTTCTACATCTTTCTATTTACTTGTATTTTGAGCAATTGAGTTGTAATATTTATTTAATCAATATTATCTTGTCCATTGTATTTTTGCATAGAGTTGTATTTGGTTTTTCCATAATTCCATTGAGCAATAATATATACTCTCTAACAATCAAAAGCTTATATTTCCTTTTCAATGGAAGGAGAAACCATGGAGATCATATGAGGATCCAACTTTGAAAAGATGGTAAGATAAGGTAATGCTGTTCTTTGGTTTTCTTAGAAGATCTAATGGTTTTCTTATAGTGATAGAAATGAGAAGAAGAAAATGATATAAATGAGATTCATTGTTTTCTAATCTCCTTTGTTTTTTAGTGGTTAGATTATAAGATAATATAATATCTTGAGTTTTTGTTATATGTGATTAATGTGTAAATAATCTAGTATATTATTGTGTAATATGCTAGCATGTTATAGAATTGTCTTATTATGAGATAATGATAAATTATTAAGATGACAATTTTATGGGTTTTATATGACATGCCTATATATTGATTTTGTGAATCAATAGAATATATCAATATGTGGATATGTGAATTATTGTATGATATCAATATTATTATGGGATTAATAATGCATGCTAATATGATGGATATATGTTGAAAAATTGTGTGAAATTTCTTTGAGACATAATTATGTTAATATATAAATGTATATTGATTTATACATGAGAATTATCATGATTATTATGATATGCCATATAATATGATTATTAAGGTGATAATAATGTAAATATGTTTATCATATATTATTGCAATGTGATGAGTTACCACTTATTTGATAAATAAAGAGAATTATTTGAGAAATTAAACTTCTCATTTAAGTGTTGACCATCTCATTTTTATGAGATAAGAAAAGATGAACCTAAGGGGGTTACATCTTTTAATGGTTGTGCCTTGCCATTGCAAGAAAAATGGATCAAGGTGGATTCAAAAATGGTGGGATGACATGTTGACTCAATAGACTTATAGTCTAGAGTGTGGTCAAATAAAATATATTTGAGAATTATTTAGTGACAATAATTCTTAAATATTCAATGAGGAGACATTTTCACAATTGGAGAAGCAATTTTGAATCTTTACATCAATGGTGAATAAAAGATAACTTTATTCATTTTGGTTAAAGATGGTGATATGTTTAAATTAATCTCAGTGAGGAGATAATTTTTAAACAAAAACATAAGAAATTAAAGTATTATTCTATGATGATTCTTTATTTTGCTATGAGACATTTGTGTGAGACATTAACAAAGTTTCAAAATGAACTTGTTAAAATAATAGGTAAGTGTGTAGACCTATTGTTTCATAATGTGATTATTTGTTTGAGAAATTCTCACATTACATTTGTGTTCACATTTTATTATGTGAAATATATAAAAGAAAGCAACCAAGTGAAAGCTACTTTAAAATAAGTGTTTCTTGCTTTAGCAAGTAAATAAATCAAGATAAACATTGATGTTTTATCTTAAGAGTTTATCATGTGGTATAGAGGACTCATGATGAACTTTGAGAATCATAGGTCTAGATTTATCTTGGAGGATAAATGACTTATTAGAAATGAAGAGATTTCTATTGTAAAGTGATATTTTATTGTCACTATATGACAAATGTGGGGGTGATGCTCCAAAGTTAATCAATTTATTTTGTTGTTAATTAATTGATTAATTTGGTCATTCTATCAAATAGGTGATTTGGAATTCCACATTCTAAATCACATTGGCTATATGTGTATAGAATGGATAAATCTAGACATGCTTGGTGTCTAAAGTTACTGTTTGTAATATTTTGATTCAAGAAGGAATCAATTTAAAACATAAAGGAGAATTTTAGAAACAAAGAGATTTCTAGAATTAATATTCAAATGTTTATCTTGGATATTAAACTATTAAATAGTGGGGGTGTTGACTATGGTCAAAACCACTATTTTAAAGGGGTAACTATTTTAATCAAACTATGGCTAGCAACAAAGTTTGAATAAAATAATGAGAGTGTCTAAGTATGCATACATGAGAAAAGAAATGATTCAAATGGAATCATTTCTACATCTCAAGGGGTGGGACTTAGACTACCTAAAGAGATTCACGGTTGATGGTAACCTATCTCAATACTAGTAACCAAACTAGTATTAGGTTCAATAGGTAATAACAAGTCAATCAAGTGAATAGATAGTAGTACTAAAATTTTGTCCCATCTGAGATATGAGTACTAGTGTGTTACCAAAATGAGGGTTAAAACCGAAAGGTTTTTTAATAGAACTCAGTCTTGAAAAGACAGGCCATTAACGGTGCAAAAGCGAGACATTGAGGTCTCAAGTGAACATGGCAAAGGTGTGTGTGTTATCACCGGTTTGTTATCAAGGGATAGTGGTTCAATGCTTCGGCATCCAAAATTTCAACAAACTTTGTGATAATTACACTAAGGTAAAATTCAAGTCGAAAGACATTTTACTTTATGCACCAATGCAAAGGTTTCTATAGAGAGTGATTATTTAATCAAGTGGGGGAATATTATATTTTAATATAATGTTTGATTGATTAAATAAGTGTTACAAAAAGTGATTATTTAATCTAGTGGAGGAATGTTATATTATTTCATATAATATAATATTAGATTAAATAATGTGACAAAATGTGATTTGTCACAAAAATGTGATTTGTCACACCTTGTAACATATTATTGAGAGTCACAAAAATTAGACACATGTGTGTGCCCAAATGTGACATATTTTTGGAGTTACAAAATCAGTTACAAATTTGTAACTCCCAAATATTACCTAATAATGTGTATATTATATGTTACACATTTGAGATTGGATTTCACAAGGTCATGAAGATATATGACTGTTGGAGACATGTTTTTAACTCCCAATAGGTGTTTGGAGGTTACAAAATCATGTGGGAAAGGATTTGGGACGTTTTGGAACGTTTTGGAAAAATGACTTTTTTGTGCTGAAAATGGCCTGTGGCCGCGGCTACTGACTTTCAGTGGCCGCGGCCACTGAAAAGTCATGGTTGCGGCCAGTGAGGCTGACAACCTATGTGAATTTTCAGTTTTTCCCAAATTGAACGGTTCTAACATCCCAAATAATTCCCAAATCTCCATTTTAATTCCATAAACATCCAATTAAACATTGGTAACAGCCATGGGGGTTGGTGGAATTTGAAATTCAAAGGGGTATCTCAAACTCTATAAATAGGAGCCTAATGCTCACTTGTAAGACACACCATTTTTCATCCACAAAGCAATTGGCTGAAAAATACACCTTGAGGCTTGATAATTCCAGAGAGCTATTTCCTTGAGAGATCCCTTAGTGCTTAGAGAATATGGGGAAATAAGCTTTTGGACAAAGGTCTTGAACCTTGTTCAAGTTGGTGATCCCCACTACTTTACACTTTGGTTGAGTGTGAGATTTTGTTTGTGTTTTCATTCTTTTGTTGTTCTTATTTACTTGTATTATTATAGTATTGAGTTTGTAATCTTATTCTTCTAGATCTTTCTATTTACTTGTATTTTGAGCAATTGAGTTGTAATATTTATTTAATCAATATTATCTTGTCCATTGTATTTTTGCATAGAGTTGTATTTGATTTTTCCATAATTCCATTGAGCAATAATATATATTCTCTAACACTTATGACCATAGCTTACTTCCCAGGTTGTGATTTTCCCTTCGTAGAAATGCTATAGCATTCTATGGCAACGAGCTGATCACCTCTGACGGTGCATATTCCCACAGTCGAGGAGAATTTTATTGCTAGGTCATAGATAAAGGTTATAGCTTCAAATGCCATCAACACAGGTCGGCCCAAAATTGCATTGCATGCGGCTGGACAGTCGATTACCACAAACTCAAGTAACTTGGAGACAGTTCGTGAGCCTTCTCCCAATGTTACCACTAATTCAATCATTCCGATGGCTGCTGACCCTTCGCCAGAAAATCCGTACAAAGTCATTGAGGTCGCCTTCAATTCTATGACAGACAACCCCATTTTTTCCAAGGTGGACCTAAAAAGTAGATTCACAGAACTCCCGTTATCTACTAGTGTCCTCCATAACCTCCGATTGGCGAGCTGAACGGTCATGACCAAGGGATCATTATATGGGAATTGGATGTGGCTAGCATCCTCTTTTGTAAAAACGATTGGTTATTTTTCCAAACGTTGTTGTTTCGATAACTGCTATTTCGGGACGAACTCCACTCCGTTATGGGATTTCAATTCGTTAATGTATCTCTTCTGGGCCCCTCTGCTCGTGCCTGCTGGATGAGGTCCTCCCGAAATGGTGGCTATATCTCCTCCTATTATCGGAAGAGGATCATCCTGATTTGTTTTAGCTCCGGTTTGATTTACTGGAGCTTCAAGAGCTGACGAAGGGTTTGGTCCAGCGGGCTGATTAGGGGCCACCCGATTTCGGGCGTATTGGGCCAAAGGACCTGCTCTAATAAGAGTTTTGATCTCATCCTTCAATTGTCGATAGTCATCAGTGTTATGACCAATATCATTATGAAATCGGCAGAACTTTGAAGGATCTCTCTTCGCTCTTTGATTTTTCAATGGTTCTGGCTTTTTCGATGGAAGGCGAGTAGAATTTGCCAGGAAGATGCGCTCCCTAGTATCCGTGAGGTCGGTATAAGTGGCGTAAACAGGCTTGAATTTCTCCCCAGATTTATTTTTCTTTTTTCTACTCTGGTCGCCCTCACCATTTCCTTTCCTTTTGTTACTTCCCCTTGGTTATTCTGGGTAATGGTTTGAGCCGTAGCTGCAACATCCGTTACCGCTCCAACGGGCTGGACAAGGATCTGGCTGGTTCTTGCAACGGAAGCTCGTGCCTCTTCCAGGTTAATCCATCTTTGAGCTCGTGCCAAGAACTCATCCACACTATTAACTTCTTTTCTTTATAATTCTTGCCACAGGTCGCCTCCAACAAGGATTCCCGTCCTCATTACCATGAGCTTGGAGCTATCATCGACATCCCTAGCTCGTGCAACGACATTGGAAAATCTACTCAGATATGCCTTCAATGTTTCACCAGGTTGCTGCTTTACATTGGCTAATGAATCAGCCTTAAACCGAGCTCTCTAGGAAGCTCGGAATGCTTTTTTGAAGTTAGAAGAAAACCTCTTCCACGAACTTATGGAATGCCTCTTGTATTGTTTAAACCACTGCCTGGCTAGTCCGATCAGAGTTGAAGGGAACAAAATGCACCTTAGGTCGAGCTCGACATTGTGGGCCATCATCATGGTGTTAAACATCCTGAGGTGGTTTGACGGATCTCCATCTCCATCAAACTTTGACAAGTGTGGCATTCTGAAGCCTATCGGATACATGGCCGCCACAATATTTGGAGCGAAAGGCTCGAGCTCATCCTCTTAGTCAAAATCATCTTTATCTTTTCCAGATAAAAGCCTCTTCATTTGCTCTTCCATCAGAGCTAGCCTCTCGAGGGTTTGGTCTTTGGTCCCTAGGTTATCTGGTGGTTGTTCAACAGCTCCCATCCTATCGTATGCATTTGATGGGTTATTGTCCCTCCAAGCTCGAGCTTGGTTTGGTGGGGAATTCCCATTATCGCGTACTATGGATGGACCTCCCTCTTCTCGAGTGTAAATAACATCTTCATTCCGAGCTTGATTCATTCTCTATGAATTCAGGCGATCACGCAAATCAGGTTGCGACTCGTACCGAGGGCTTTGCGCTGAACTCAACTGATTTATTAGGTTGCCCTCGGACCTACCACTATGACGAATTTCAATCCAATAACTCCCATTTGTGAAGCTTACAACTTGTGGTTGGGACCGAGGATATGGATCTTCAATTCGCGTCCATGGGACATAGGTATGGGCAGACGGAGGAGGGTTTCTCCTACTATCCCCATAAGCAGGAATGTCTCGTGTAGGACGAGGTGGCATCAGATGTCTTATGGGTGACGAGGGATGCCTTACTGGCGAAGCAATCCTTGTCCCATCAGGGCAAACTAGATTAGCCTGCCTTTGTTCTACCCCATTATTTCTAGCTCTCTGTGCCAGGTGATCCGATCGTGACGTAGAGGGGTTTGCTGGAACATTCTGTCTCTGTGAACCTGTCCCAGCCCCTCCTCGTGGGTTGCCATGGGCATTCCTAGGCGCTTGTGAAGGTGGCACCGAACTTGGGGTTGCAATTCCAACCGATCGACTAATATACTGACGACCCCTATGAGGGCCACTAGGATGAGCATTCTGGTGGTCTCGCCCTGTAGGCACAGAACTTGGGGTGGCAGTTCTGACTGATCGACTTGGTTTGGATCGGTTATTCCTATGTGACTTGTGAGACCCACTTTGCCTCTTTCTGACATTAATGTCGGTTGCGAGAGGGGGTAACCGAGCCAAAACCTTCTCAATTTGCTTATTTGCCTTAGCGAGATGGCTTCTTAACTACATATTGTCCATCTCAACGGTAGTTAAGTAGTCTGGGTTTGGATTCGGTGGAAATGATGCCAAACTCCCAATGTCGCCATGACTAGCCGGTTGTTTTCATGGACGTTGCTGGACTTCAGGGCCATGCTCGTTCGAAATAGCGGTATGATGGGCCTCCTGCCCACCAGGCTATTCTATCTCATTGTCGTGCATTGAGCGAGAGAGCACCATGATGAGATTCAACTGGGATTTTGATGAAGCACTAATTTCTCTCTCAATGAAGCACCAAATTGTTGACGCGATTTTTTCGCCAACAGTGTATTAAGAAATAGTAAGGTAGATTAGTGCTTAGAAATAAACCGTAATGAAAAATGAAATTAATTCACAAGAACACAAATCTTTTACGTGGTTCAGTGGTTAAAGTCCACCTAGTCCACGAGTCTATATTATTGTTGTTTCACTCTTTATTTGGCAGAGTTTCAGTATTACAGAATAATGGCCCCTTTTCCTGTCCAATATTCTCAGTATTTATAGAGAAATTCCATGGACAGGTTTGGGTAACCGTGTGAGTCAATCACGCATATACATATTTATTACATTTAATACGTATATTTCCCATTTATAATGGGATATGATTTGATCATACAGTAAATGTTCTCCTAATATTTGGGATATTAAATATGACAGCCTGGTCATAAATAACCATATAATGGGATTCCGAGTCTCTAGGGATCCTTGAGTATGCAATACATTCGAATTAGCACGAGCTGAACATCTCCTCCAAGCTCGTAGTTCGAATGCCGTTTGAACATTATGAGCTCTCACTTCACAACCGTCGTGTCTGTAGCTTGGGTTAAACCAAGGACGCCTAACACCACACGTTCCCATGTTAAACTGGAGTTGCTTATGTGGATAATAAGCAGATATCATTTCCTTGGTTATTTCTCCGTATATTTATTTGCCAACTGTAACTGAACTGAGTGAATGACTCGAGCTAAAATTAGGGTACAACACTATACATGTATGATTTTGACTGGTATTAATAAATATTTTGAAACCCAATTTCTCCATTGCGTATATCTAATTTACACTTTTAATACCAACAATTTATACCAGAACACTCTCTCTCTACATATATATATTAAATGTTGTGTGGGTTTCTTGCATTTATTATATGTATGTTGATATGTATATTTAATAGATGGATATGTTTTTTTTAATGTATGGTTGAGTGATGAATCATTAATTATATGGTGTTATTGGGATAGGAATTTGAATTTCTAGATCTTGTCTAAGCCATAAAGGGCATAACATTTTTGTAAATTAAGATCTGAAAATTTTGTACGCAAGAGAAAGAAGGACCTGAGCCACCGACACGAGCCCTTAGGCCTAAGCCCTGCGACTTCATCACCTGTGCGCAAGCGAGCCTAGAGGATCCCAGACTCATGTGCGCCTGAACCCCAGGCTCCCTACCACCTCGCGCGATCCCATACGAACTTTCACTGTCACCTGCTTGCAGTCCCGCGAGCCCAAGCAGCCACTTGCTGCGTGCGCCAGTCCTGCCCGAGCCCTTGTCATGTGCGCCCCTGCCCCATGCTGCAACCACCTAGCCATGAGCCATGCTGAGCCCTATTTGCTCCCATGGTGCCGCAGGCCCTAGTGGTCTAGGGCCCCAATCTTGGTGCCCAAAGCTAGATCCTATTTTTGTCCAATTAATCTTTTATTTAATTAATTTGAAATTGTTTGAATTTAAAATTTTAATTATCTTATTTTATTTTTATTAGAAAAATAAAATATCTTTTAGTTGGTTAAGATTTTATGTTAAGTTTAAATAATTATTTAATTTTTTAAATTCAACTAAATTAAAAAGATGACAAAAATGGTTATTTAATTAAAAGTTAGTTTTAAGTAAATGAATTAATTGGAAAGTTAGTTTCTAATTAATTAGTTGAGCCTAAAAAATTCCCAAAGATTTGCAAGAAAGCCTGAAAGAGAGGAGAAGCATTCATGGAGTCTTGAAAACCACTCGTGAATATGGAATAATTTTCCCCTCAATCACCATGCGCCAAGCCGCTAAGTTGGACCTCAGGAAAGAAAGGTCTCTCTAACAGAAGTCTAAGAAGGGCATCTGCGAGCGACTAAGTGCCGAGATACAAGGGGCGAGGCCCTTCCTCAAAGCTACTCACATGAACTCCTGGGCCTCGTACGCACCCACCGAGGCACCAAGGGCCTCGCATAGTGAGTCCCATTCCCAAGCCTTGCACATCTCCAAGTCACACGTATCTCCAAGCCTCGCACATGCCCATCTCCAGGCCCTACACCAAGCCTCGAAGTATGCCATTGTGAATAAGAGTCATGCTATGCAAGGCCGAAACCCTTCTACGCAATGAGGAGACCCATGTTATCTCCATTAAGGGATCCATAAGTTATTCAACACTTAGCAAAATATAAAGAAGTTTGGATAAAAGACTTACTTTGGAAAGGTAAGAGGGACCACCAGGCATGAAGTACATGTACGAGCACGGGGTGTACAACCCTGAGAAGGACAGAGGCATGACCCTGACATCCGTGTCTGAAAAGTAGTGGTGGTACGAACACATACAAAGAGTGGAGGCACTACCTGAGCACCCTCGACCATGTACCAGAGCCAACACCACAACGTCCTGCAGCACAACCCCGACAATGTACCTGCGTACGTTCTTGTCCCTTGGGACCACCATGTATCAAGGATCATTAGAGCCCACCTATAAATAGACTTCCACCCCTCAGAGTAAGGGGTTGGAAAATTCTTTGTAAGCACAGACCATTAAAGAATATACGATTTCTGCTCCATTGTAGTTCTGCAACACACTTTGAGTTTTACGATTCTATAATCGTTGACGAGTTCTCACCGTCAATAGTTTGGCGTTGTCTGTGGGAAGAACAAGTATCAAGTCATTGTTCTTCCATCAATTTCGATAAGAAGAAACGCCAAGGCATTCTAGATGCCTATGAGGATCACAAGACGTGGAGATCCACCTGGATGGAGACCAACGAAGGGCCTCTAGGAGAAACCCTCTACCACTTGAGGATGGAGGTGCGCTGGAGGAACATCTAGTCCCTAAGGAGGAAAATGAGGCATCACCCTCGGCTGTCCCACCTAACGCAGACCCTCTAGAACTTTCAGCTGCCCCCATGAGTGGCCTTGTATGCATCCTCCTCCTCAACCATCGACCTCTCCATGCTCCGGCCACCAGGATCTAGGTCCCTCTATGTATAGATTAGGCAAGAGTCCCTGAGTTCACTCCGTGAGTTCTTGCTCAAGGACTCACTTCTATGAGGATGAGATTCGCTAGTTACACAAAAAGAATCGAAGGCTGGAAATGACACTAGAGAACATGCAAGAAGTTTTAAACGACCTTCTAGAAGGGAAGTCGAGCATGCCCCTTCCCAGGCATAAGGAGAAGAAGAGTGAGAGAGGAGAAACCACTGTCCCCATAGACAACGGAAGAACCCAACTTTCCAATAGCAACACTCCCCAAACAAAGCACCATGAAGGTCCAAGGTCAGCGAATACCCCCGAGAGCAAAGACAAAAGGATGACGCTGGTCATAGAAATGATGTTGAAGTCACCTCTAAGGGGGCACCCTCTGACCTAAGAGAGGAGCTCAACAGGAGAAGGGCGGATGAGATGACCACACCTCCTGTGGCTCCCCTAGAATACAAAGGGGAAGGAAAGGCCAACCCATCCGACTTGAGAGACTCCTTGAACAAAAGGAGACAAGACTTAGACACCAAGATGAGGAGCCTATGGAGCAAGATAATCACCGCGACTGGGGGGCATGCTCTCAATGACGAGTTTGATTACAAATCACCCTTCACTAGAGAAATCCAAGTTGTGCGGCTCCCAGCCAACTTCAAAGTGCCTCACATGACCACCAAAGGAAGCATAAACACGGAGGTAACCCTAGGAAAACATCCCATACCTTCTACACTGACTTAACACATACTAGGGAATATATCTTCGTCACGAACGGGAATCAGATCCCCTTCAGAAGACCCCCACCAATGAAGAAAGATCGATCAAAGAGAGATCCCAGAAATTACTGTCAGTATCATAAAGACATTGGCCACACCATGGTGGAATGTACTCATTTAATGGTGGAAATTGAGGAACTCATACGCAGGGGGCACTTAGGTAGATACGTTTGAAAAGAAAATCAAAGACCAGATGACAGATCACCCTCGCCATGAGCACGACATGTAGCCCCAGAGGTGCAAGGAGAGGTGAGGACAATCTTCGGAGGTCCAGGATTTGGAGGAGAGTCTAGGAAGGGGCGAGACAGGTATGCTACAGAAGCTAGACGAAGTCAACCCCCGTGTATCATGAGTTTGGAGCAACGACCCCCAATGAGTTTTAAGGGAGAAAATGATTCAATCACTTTTACGGAGGAGGATGTACGAGGGGTGCACTTCCTCCCAATGATCCTTTGGTATTGACCGTCCAACTGGCCAATATGAGGGTACATCGGGTCCTCGTAGACAATGGAAGTTTCGTGGACATCTTGTATCGCCCCACCTTAGAGAAGATGGGTTTGGGCACCAGAAACTTGAAACCCTTCCATTCCTCCTTATAAGGATTCATGGGGGACTCGATACAACCCCTAGGAGTGATCGAATTGGCCCTCACCATGGGAGAGCAACTCAGACAAACTACTGTCATGACAAACTTTGTTGTAGTAGATTGCGCTCCAGCTTGCAACACGGTATTTGGGAGACCCTCCCTAAGAGAATTGAAGGTGGTGACCTCAATATATCCCCTGTCTGTTAAATTTCCAACTCCTGGGGGGATAGCAAGCATAAAAGGAGAACAAAAGGAAGCAAGAGAGTGCTATAATATCTCTCTTCGCACAACATCCAAGCCACAAGAACTCTTAACAATGGTGATACATGGAGGCACAAACCCACATTCACACTTCGGGATGGATGACACGGTCAAACCCCGAGTATGGGATGCAGGACATCTCAATTAATATTACCAGTAAGAATTTTGCATCTACTGCAAGAATATACGTACCTTGTTTGTTCGTCTTATGTTAATTTCAAAAGTTAAAAATCAAGGAGCTTTCCTAGATAACCCCATAATAGTTTCAAGGTTGACATACGTGCCTTTGTAGTATACTTGCTATCAATGAAAATGTTTCCTAACTCACATATTACATTCTCTCTATATGCTTATGCCTATATGAAAAATATGCACACATTGTCAAAATCTATGTGAGGAGCGAAACAGTCAAAGTGCTCAATGGAATAAATCCCACCAAGCACTTGAGGGCCAAGATAGGAGGCATATATATATATATTGTAGAGAAAAAAAAACCTTAGAGGGAATCTCCTGGATTCATAAGGACTAGCTACCCTTATGGATGCCAAGGGAGCCAAAAGGTTCCATAAGGATAACTTCAGGATAGGCTAATATCTCCACGAGGGGTAAGGCCTTAAAGAGGACATCCACCAGTAAGCCTAGAGCGGCCACCGAGCCATCCAACCAAAAAAGTGTCCGACAAGAGATGCTTGTGAAAAGAAGTCAAAAGATTTCACAAGGACAAAGTATTAATAAAGGCTAATACATCCACGAGGGGTAAGGCCTCAAGGAGATCATCCACTAATAAGCTTAGAGCGGCCACCAAACTGTCTAGCCAAAAAGGATCCTAAAGGAGACCCTTGTAAAAATATTACTATGCATAATGACGAGAAGGATGCTTCTCGCACAAAATAACAAGCATGCGCAAAGAATATAAAAGAATACCGAGAACCCAAGGGTTTAACGTGTCCTTACAAGAATAGTCAAGGTGCACCAAAAAGACTATTATCATCAGCCCAAGGAAGAGATAAGGAATTCATCAAAGAATAAGAGGGACTTATTAAAGTCCCTTACACTTGATAGTCAAAAGAGAATGACAAAGGCAAGAAAGGCCAATTCATCCTCAAAGTCGATATAAAAAATAAGAAAGGACTTAGAAATCAAGAGTCCCACATACCATTAAAAGACTTATGAGGAGTTCCATAAAAAAAAACAGCATGGAAGGTTACACGACAACAATATATATGTATACAAATAAGCCTTTAAGAGGGGTCTATAGGTTTCCACTCCGAACTTTCCATTCAGCAATTTTCCCAATCGCATACTCTCTAAAGGGAGACAAGTCGACATTGGGATTGGTCTTCCACACAGCATGCAACGTGCGCTCAATTATGCCGTTCTCGGCATTTACAAGTTCAGCCTCAAGCGCACTAATCTTATCGTTTAGAGTGTGGATAGTAGCTTCAAGTCTATTATTGGAGTGAGAGGTCGAAGCAACCTTGGCCAGTGCAGCATCCCTCTGGAAAACTGCTTCAGCAAGCTAGCCCTCCAAATCGCGGACCCGTGAGGACAAACTATCCTTCTCTACCTCGGCCATGGAGAGATTTGTCATTGCCCCCTCAAGCTTGAGCTATAGCCATTGTGTGGATGAGGAGCTTGATGCGACTAATCGGTGGCCTAGGATGGAAGCCTAAGTGAGGACAAAGAAACAAAAGAAAAATCAATGGCCAGGTGATATCAAAACTGAAAATATACATTTAGTTTTTTGACAAGTACCTGCATAAAGGCTGGTATAGAAGCCTCACCCAACTCAGCGTCTGGAATGTCATGCATAGAACCCCACTCGCCTTCAGAGATGTTGCCCATGTAACGGCTCATGACCTCTCCATACTGGCTCGCCAAAGGATGGCCTCCGGAAGCGGAAATATAAGCTCGACGGAGAGAGGCATGAATACCTACTGAGTAACGTTTAGGCAATGAAGGAGACCGAGAAGGTCCAGATCCATCTACAGAGGCATGAGGGGCAGAGGGGCGCGAAGTCACCTCTTTAGGAAGAGAGGCACCCAAAGACGCCTGCCCCAAACGCCCCCCAAGGGTGGAAGGGCATCACCAAAAGAGGGTATGACAAAATTCCTCTTCGGGAGAGAAGAGGTGAGAGCAGGGATGTTGAAAACAAACTCGCCACCAAGCACCGATGACAAAACCCGAGAAGTCACACCGTCAGTATGTCTGTCATCAGCAACATCCCTAGCCCTGCCAGCTAAGGTCCGTAAACATGAATAATTCTCTGACTCCACCTCAACCTCATCTCCCGTGTCCATCTGGTCACCTAATGAGTTGTTGTAATCCTTATCATCTTCATCGTCATAACCGTCTTTCTCATAACTTACTACCCTCAGGATGGTAGATTTGGACGAGACAGATCATAAGGAAACAACTTGATCTGGAGATATTAGCTTGTACAAATAAACATTGCCCTCCGTAAAAAGGCCACAAGCCTGTTTGCACGAGGCCCGCACACCTAGGATCTCCGCCATGCGATTGCGAGCTTTCAAACTCATGGTAGGGCCAACAACCCCTTCGAGACCTATGGTAAAGAAAAAGAAATGACAATAGTTAGATAAATTAGAAAAGGGGGGTAAAGAAAATTTTCTTATATATGCACTCGAGGTGGGAATAAGCTTACTTGAAGTGCTGAAATGCGTATGTTGGGTGGATACGCTATTGGTGAAGAAAAAATCGCTCTTCCACGAGCCCCTATTGGAAATGGAACCCTCCACGAGGGGATACACTGTAAGAGCCACAACTTTCTGGAGCTGATAGAAGTCGGGGGTTGTTGGGTCTGCCCTAAGGGTGTAAAGATGGTGGACCTCACTCATGGAAGGCCCCTTAGAATGCATTTGCTTATATAATACGTATAAACAACTAAGAACAACCCAAGAGTTGGGAGAAATTTGGAGGGGTGCCAGCTCAAAATAGTTGAGTACCTTAACAAAAAAGCGGTGAAGTGACAAGACTCCACCAGACTTGATTATTGAGTCGCTGAAAGCAACAAGCCCCTCAGGTGGCTCAGATGCACGATCCTTGCGAGATGGAATGATGAAGTCGATGTCCGGTGACAGTTGGTTGGCCTTCAGCATGTTGGCAAGCTTAACCTGAGTAAGAGTCGACATGATTCACACATCCTCAGAGTTGTCATAAATCCCCTTCGGCGTGTTTGATTCCTGGATAGAGACAACAGGCGGTTTGTGAGCAACTGACTTCATCAACCCCCTAAAAGGCCCTCTACATGTCTTGCGTCTACCCTCATATTGCTTGACCCTATGACATACTAACCTATGGCCCTACCCTCGTGTAAGAGATAAGAGAGACATGCATATCACTGGGGGAGGAAGTTATACCTTGGTGCGTGTGTGCAGGTCCTTAGATGTGCGAAGATGAACCTTTGGATGTGCAGAAATGAATCCATGGGCGTGTAAGGGGTGGATCTTGGGGGGTTCGGAGACAACCTCTTAAGTGAAAACACCCTATTATTCTTGCAATGCAAACATGGGATAAGGAAGAATAAGTTAAAAAAAAAAAGGAAAAAAAATGGAGATGAATTTAAAGTGGCGAAAATTACCTCAAGATGGCTTCTATGGAGGATAGAACTTTGGAGCCTTTGGAAATAGCCTCAATGGGATACCATTAGGCTAGAGAACGTTTTGGGCGTGAAAAATGAATCCAATCATGGAGGTATTTATAAGGAGAGTCAAGACTTCCAAGGCCTTGGATCAAGTCTAGGGTGAATGGTGGAGATCGAGAGCCTTAACAACATTGGGATTCATGCTTAGAAATTGTTGGCCCTTATTTAATCCTAGGGACACACTTGGATCGCCACCAAAGCTAGTTGGTTTTTGCGTTTCTTTAGACACTACAAAGAAACACAACACCAAAATACACTTTGTGTTTCTTCATACACTATTAGATAACACATCAATGTTGAGCCTCCCAAACTTCCTTGAGTAAAGTAAAGCTCCAATGCCATTCATATCATACAAGAGAAGAGGAAATAGTCTATAAGGACACTTAAAAGTATACTTATAGACTCAAGGGCAAGTGTGAATATGGAATAATTTCCCCTCAATCACCACGTGCCAAGCCACTAAGTTGGACCTCACGAAAGAAAGGTCTCTTTGACAGAAGTCTAAGAAGGGCATTCGTGAGCGACTAAGTGCGGAGATACAAGGGCCTCGCTATGCGAGGAGCTTCCTCAAAGCCGCTCGGATGAAGGTTCATCTTCAGGCCCTACACCAAGCCCCGAAGTATGCCATTGTGAATAAGAGTCTTGCTATGCAAGGCCCAAAACCCTTCTACGCAACAAGGAGACCCATGTTATCTCCATTAAGGGATCCATAAGTTATTCAACACCAAAATATAAAGAAGTTTGGAGAAAAGACTTAATTTGGAAAGGTAAGAGGGACCACGAGGCATGAAGTACATGTACGAGCACGGGGTGTACAACCCTGAGAAGGACAGAGGCATGACCCTGACATCCGTGTCTGACAAGTAGTGGTGGTACGAACCCGTACAAAGAGTGGAGGCACTACCTGAGCACCCCCGACCATGTACCAAAGCCGACACCACAACGTCCTACAACACAACCCCGACAATGTACATGCGTATGTTCTTGTCCCCTAGGACCACCATGTATCAAGGGTCATTAGAGCCCACCTATAAATAGACTTCCACCCCTCAGAGTAAGGAGTTGGAAAATTATTTGTATGCACATACCATTAAAGAATATACAATTTCTCCATTGTTGTTCTGCATATTCCTCCTTCCAGTTCCATCTATCTTCTTTCTACACAATTTTTGCACACTTTGAGTTTTCCGATTCTATTATCGTTGACGAGTTCTCACCATCAACCCCACCCAAATGTTATTTTGTAATTTTATTTATATTTTTTCAAAGGTTGTAAATTTAGAAAAACACATTAGTAGTTGGTTCATCATTTGTTGTTTATTTATTTATTGTATTTATTTAAATAAATTTTAATTAACGTTTGATTGGTAACATGATCATGAATTAGTCAATTACATGCCATTCATGAAACCCTACACAGTTTTTCATTAGTCATGCATCTTTTAGAAACATGATTATTTAGGATTGTCCTAACTGTTTACGTGAATTGTTTTGGAGAAATCAATTGCATGTAAACTACTAAGTATTAAATTAGATAAACTTGGTAACTCACACCATAATAAAGGCAATAGTCATTATAGGCCTTTAAGATAACCAACTTTATTCAGAAAGTATTTTAGTAAAGTTAGAATAATGTAATGGGTAATTATCTAGATCACATTAATTGTAGAAACATGCTCTTTTATAATTAAATGTGTTGACCTGTGAAATTGGCCAACGGTCGTATGTACAGTATATGACACCTTTTGAATGAAATAAATAGAATAAACGATAGAGTACAATTATCTTAAATAAACACACAGGAATTTTATAGTGTTTCAGCCCTGTTCTGACGAATAGTAATAACCTAATCCACTTAGTCTTTAGTATTGAATTACTCGACAATTACAAGTACGAACTAATGAGTTCACTCCTCAGAAAGATTTTTCCCCCAAAATTCCAGAAAAAGAGATCCTAGGGAAAAAAAACTTCCCTTTATGAAGCCCTGGGTCCTTTATTTATAGTACCCAGGGGCTGTTACATGATCAATAGTACTGGAGATCGTGGTTTGGTACACGATCATTGTGAGTAAAGATACATGTCCACCTCCCCATGATTATGAGATCGTGGGTCTTCTCGTTGTTTCTCTAGATCGTGGTGGATAAAGCACGATAGAAACCTCTGGGAAGATGTTAAGTCTCTGTTGGTAAGTGAGACTTAGGTGCTAGGCCTGATGACCCGAGCTTGGGTGCTACGCCTGTGACCTTCTGGGTGCTGGACCTGTTGATCCTCTGGGTGCTAGGCCTGTGACCTTCTGGGTGCTAGGCCTATTGATCTCAGTTTGAACGAGAGTGAGTAGTTCTCAGTGAAGTGTACTTGGGGGTTTAGGCAGACCACCCAGGTGGTTCTTGAGCATGTCAGGCCTACCACCCTAAGGGTTGGGGTCAGGCCGACCACCCCTAAGGATCCTTGGGCATACTAGGGTCGACCATCCCTAGGGTAGGGGTCAGGTCGACCACTTTCTTGGACACACTAGGGCCAACCACCCTTGGGGTAGAGGTTAAGCCGACCACCCCTAGGGCTTTTGGGTCTGCTTAGGCGGACCACCCCTAGGGGTAGGGGTCAGGTCGACCACCCCTAGGGGGTTTAGGCTTAGTCGACTTCCCCATAGCTCCTGGACCTATCTATTTTGCTCGTCAGTCTTTTCTCAACACTTTGTCGTTTTTTCCCTAATTTGCGATGTCACGTGTCGCATTCTCATTCGCCACGCCATCCTCGTATTTATTAGGGATAACAAAATGTATTTTGTAATTAATTACATTCATAGGGTTATTAATAAAATAGTAATTAATTTGGAATTAATTGATTAGTTTAATAAGACATATTAATTCAAAATATAGTAAGTGGGAGAAGGTGAAAATCTAAATATGACCTATGGTCTACATTATTAGTACAACACCGTGAGATATGAATGGGGCCTCAACGCGGCTTTGTTTCCGTTCCCCTAAGAAAGGTTTCTAAACATATTAATATCAAGGTTGGATTCTTAAGAAGTTTGGAAGGAGTGATGTATTTTAGGCTTGACCGACCCTAAGGCGGCACTCTCTAAGTTAAGTCATGAATTCTAAAATAATAGGTTACACTTACAAAGATGCAACTAAGCTTTTGCAGTGGATAATTGCATCTTGACCAAACCAGCGGTACTTTCTTTTTGAAAGAGAAAATAAAGAGTTATTTTATGTTTTAAATAATAAAGATAAGATTGTCTTATAAACTATCTAAATTTAACTTGACCGACCCTAAGGCGGCACTTTATTTGTTGGGTAGTTTTATCGTGGAATAGTAAATGCTAGTTTATGTATTTTATTGTTGCATTCATGCATCATATTTACTTTCCAAATAATTTATATTTTTCAAATAATAATATTGTTGCATTCATGAATGATGTTCTGAGAACAAAGCATGAACCCATGGAAACTGCTTTCAAGATAATGGAATCTCTCCAAGCCATGTTTGGGCAGCAATCTAATCAAAGTAGACATGAGACTACTAGAACCTACATGACTACTAAGATGAAGAAAGGTATTTCTGTGCGTGAACATGTCTTGAACATGATTAACGTGATGCTTGAAGCAGAAATACATGGGGCCCTCATTGATGAGTGTACACAAGTAAGAATCATACTAAAATCTCTCATTCCTGCTTTCTCTATGTTTACGGCCAACTATATTATGAGCAAGTTGGAATTCAACATGACCCAAATATTGAATGAACTGTAGAAATTTGAGTCTCTTAACATAACATAACCAAAGAGACTGAGGCAAATGTGGTAGAGGAGAAACTTGCAATCATCAAGGATAAATCCAAGAGGAGGAAGAAGAACAATGACAAGGACTAAAGTAAGGACAAAAAGTCCAACAAAGGAAAAAAGGCACCAAAAGCCAAGGAGAACAAGAATGAAAACACCTCCAAAAAGAAAGAACCAAAAGGAAAATGTTTCCACTATGGAGTTAAAGGTCACTGGAAGAGAAACTGTAAAAGTATCTTGCTGAGCTGAAAAAGAAAGGTAAATATGATTTTCTTGTACTTGAAGCTTGCGTAGTGGAAGACGATATGTCATCCAGGATTTTAGATTCAGGAGCCATCACTTGTACAGGCTGCTGACCCCGGACCAGACCGTCACTTTATACTCCGTTTCCTCCGAACCTGCGGGTCCACGCCCTGCGTCACCCAAACCTGCAGGTCCACTCCCTGCGTCACCCGAACCTGCGAGTCCACACCCTGCGTCACCCAAACCTGCGGGTCTATGCCCCTCCTCACCTAAACCTGCTGATTCATGGCTATACGGCCACGATGAAGGTAATTATGATGAGGTAGCCGATAGGGACTATGTCTACCTTTCGGGCGGTCATATGGATGTTGAGGAGACAATGGTATTTGAGAACTACTCGTGCTTGCACTTTGTTGCCAATAGGGCTAGGGGCGTGGCCGATGACGGTCATATTGGTAGTGTTACCTCTCGGACGTCACCATCGATGCTTGGCGGCGAGTTTGCCTTTGATGCCTCTGTCCCCCGCCCCTCCGTGCCTAAAAGGAATTTTGTTATTCCTTCTTTTTCTGGGGCTCCTTTACCCCCGAGGAGGCATCCTAGGTGGGCGCCTTCAGGCGCCTCTTTACCCAAGGAGATGACTCCGCGATCTTCTGCTCCCTGAACAACTGCGAATGGATCAGGACTTTCTCGGTCCCCATCCCTGACAAAGCGTGCCTCGGCAAGCACACGCATGTCCCCCAGGCTCTTATGTTTTTGCTTCTGAAGATCATCCTCTGGCGAGCCAGTATGGGGAAGCCATGAGCCATCATCTGGGAAACCTTCCCAAAGGCCAGTGGGGAACTTTGCATAATGTCTCCGACACTGAGCTAGAAGACGCCTATATGTGAGCCTCCTTGCAGGTATTTTAAGAGATACTCGGTTTATTCATTTATGACAGATATATTTTTTTTTGTTTTGATATTGCCTGACCCTCGAGGTTTTATTCTATGTCCCCGCCCTTACTTAGCCTTCTATCTTGAGTCATCGACTGATTGCCTCTAACTCCTCATTGACCCAATGATTACAACGCGAGCTTGAGGAGGCATTGGGGAACCTATCAGTGGCCGAGGTGGCAAAGGATGTATTGTCAAGTCAGCTGACCGAGGCGGTTTTCCAAAGGGACGCCGCTTCAACCCAGGATGCATCAACCTCTCACACCAACACTCAATTGGAGGCTACCATCCAAACTTTAAATGAGAGGATTATTGCGCTCAAGGCTGACCTTGTGACTGCTGAGAATCACATAGTCGAGCGCACGTTGCACGCTGTCTGGAGGACCAACCCCACCGTTGACCTGTTTCCCTTTAGAGATTATGCCGTCGAGAAGATTTCTGAGTGGAAGGGTCAGGATGGAGATTTGTAGGTTCCTTTGTATTCGGCCTATGTATGTTGTTGCTATGTTAACCCTCACATTATTTCCCCTTTCTCTCCTTTTGTCTTTTGTGTTCATCAAACTTAAGGGACTTTGGTAAGTCCCTCTTATTATTATTATTTGTGGATTACATATTTCTTCCTTGATCCGATGATGATAATCTTTCTGGTGCACCTTGATCATACTTGTAAGGACACATTAACCCATTGGGCTCTTGGGGTCCTTTTATATTCTTTGCGCACGCTTGTTACTTTTTGCGAGAAGCGTCCTTCTCGTCATTATATATAGTACTATTTTTTCAAGGGTCTCTCGTAGGACCCTTTTTGGCTAGCCGGCTTAATGGCCGTTCTATAATTATTGGGAGATTCCCTCCTTACGGCCTCACCCCCTGGGGTGTCGGCCTTTGGTTGACGGTCATCCTTTTAAACTATTCCCTTGATATTCATAAGGGTAGCTAATCCTTTTGAATATAAGATATTTTTTTTTCTTATACTTGTGCCTCTTGTCCTACCCCCCAAGTTCTGGGTGAGATTTATTTCGGCAGGCACTTTGGTTGATGCTCGCATAGAGAAGAAAAATAACATGCGAAGTTGTGAACAATTTCATTCATAGTAGGCAGGTTACAACGATATATATAAAAAATTTCCATCTACTTGGGAGGTTATCTAGGCAACCTCTTTGATTCTTGTCTACTAAGCTAACATAACATGCAACAAACTAAACACAGATACTGCTTGCATCGGATGTGGGAGTCTTACTGGTAGTACTACCCGGTTGGTCCCTCCATGATTCTGGGTTCTAGTTCCTGTGGGTTTGTGCCCCCATGCACCACCATCGCCATTGGTTCTCGCATTTTCACAGACGTGCGAAGGGTGGTGTTATAACACTCGCTTGCCTCTCTTTGTTCTCCCTTCATACTCGCTACTCCACCAGGAGTTGGTAACTTGACAGTGAGGTGATATATTGAAGTGATCGCTTTCAATTCTCTTAGGGATGGTCTCCCCAATACCGCATTGAAAGCTGAAGCACAATATACTACGATGAAGTTTGCCATGACTGTGGTCTGTCGGGGTTGTTCTCCCATGGTGAGTGCCAATTCGATCACCCCTAAAAGGTTGTATCGAGTCCCCCGTGAACCCGTATAAGGAGGATTGACAGGGTTTCAAGTGTCTGATGCCCAAACCCATCTTCTCCAAGGCGGGGTGATATAAGATTTCTACAGAACTTCCATTGTCTACGAGGACCCAATGCACCCGCAGGTTGGTCAACTGAACTGTCAACACCAAAGGATCATTATGGGGAAAGTGCACCCCTTGTGCGTCCTCTTCTGTGAAAGTGATTGAGCCATTTTCTCCCTTAAAGCTTTTCGGGGGTCGCAGCTCCAAACTCATGATACACGGTGGTGGACTCCGTCTGGATTCTCTAGCGTATCTGTCTCGACCCTTCCTGGACCCTCCCCCAAACCCCGGACCTCCAAAGATTGTTCTCACCTCTCCTTGTATCTCTGGGGCTCCCCCTTGTGTCCGAGGTATCACCGGCACGTCCTCTGATCTCTGCTTCTCTCTTCTGACATATCGGCCCAGGTATTCCCTTCGGATGAGCTCTTCAATTTCTTCCTTCAAATGGGTACATTCTGCCGTGGTATGGCCGATATTCTTGTGGTATTGACAGTATTTGCTAGGGTCCCTCTTGGACCGGTCTTTTCTCATCAGTGGGGGCCTTTTGAAGAGAACCCGGTCCTCATTTGCGAGGTAGATATGCTCTCTGGTGTCCGTCAGGCTCGTATAGAAGGTGTAATCCGTTTGCCTATGGTCGCTTGCGTGCTTGGTCCTTCTATGTTGATCATCTCTTCTTCTTCGCTCCATTCGACCCTTCATTAGCTAGGGGCTTTACATGGGACTCACTTTTTCCTGCCTTTAAGGTCGCATGGCCATCCTCCACACGAATGTAATTTTGTGCCCTCTTGTAGAAGTCATCTAGGTCAGTGACTTCCCTTTTGAGCATATTATCCCACAATTTTCTTCCCGGACGCACTCCGGCTGTGATGTCCATTTTTAACTACCTGCGGGTCAAGCTCCCTACTTTGGTTGCCTCCATGTTAAACCTGTGTATGTATCCCTTTAGGCTCTCATTTTCTCCCTGCTTCACATTGGCGAGGCTGGTGCCCGGCATAGTGTAATCACGCACGGCGTGATGTTGTTGGAGAAATTCATCAGAAAACTGCTGCCAAGACCTGATGGACCCTGGTCGAAGTCTCTTGAACCATTTGTACGCATGTCCTTTCAATGTGACAACAAAGCAATGGCACCTGGCTCCGCTACTAATCCCCCTTAACCTCATCAGGTCGTTAAACGTGTCCAGATGGTACTTAGGATCGGTGTTTCCTTCATAGGGGGTCATATGAGGCTCCTTGAAGTTGACTGGGAGCCAGATGGCTTGGATCTCTTTAACGAAGGGCGATTCATGGTCGAATTCGTCCTCGACGGCTTGTCCTCCAGATGCGGTGACGATCTTGCTCCATAGGCTTCTCATCTCTGGGTCTAGGTCTTGTCTCCTATTTTTCAAGGAGTCTCTCAACGTGGATGGGCTTGCATCTCCCTTTCCCTTGCCTTCCCGGGGCGCTATAGGAGGTGTAGTTCTTTTATTCGCCTTTTTCTTGTTGAGTTCCTCTCGTAGATCTGAGGGTGTCATCCTTGAGGTGACCTCGACGTCGTTATGAGGGCCAGCGTTGTTCTTCTGCTCTGGCCTTGGAGGCTGCTTCGATGGTCCGGGACGTTCGTGCTGCCTCAATGGTCCAAGACGTTCATGTTGCTTCACCCAGGGGGTATTACTGGTGGAGAGTTGAGTCCTCCCATCATCTATTGGGACGGTGGTCTCCGCCCCCTCTTGTCCTCTCTCTTTTCGCATAGGGAGAGATATGTTTGACTTCCCTTGCAACAGGCCATTAAACACCTCTTGCATGTTCTCTAAGGTGGTTTCAAGCCTTTGGTTCTTGTGGTGTAGTTCACGTATCTCTTCTTCATAGAATCGAGACCTTGAACTCGAGCTCATAGAATAGACCCGGGGATGCTTGTCAACTCTGCGCATCGATAGGCCCGGATCCTGCCGGCCGGAGTTTGGCACCTGTGGCGGCCTTGGAGACGGGAAATCACTGGCATCTTTTGCAGGGGCAGCTGTTGACCTTGGATGATTTTCACCAGGAGGGAAGGCCAGGGATGAAGCCCCCCTCTCTACTTCGTGAACTTCGGGTTCCTTTGGGGCCTCCACATCTCTGGGCAGAGGAGGGTTCTTTATGGAGGCCTTCAGCTAATCTCCGTCAAGGCGGACCTCCACCTCTCGTGGCTCTCTCAGTCATTTAGAACGCCTTGGCATTTCTTCCTGCCGGAACTAATGGAAGAACAGTGGCTTGACACTTATCCTTCCCACAGACGGCGCCAAACTGTTAACGGTAAGAACTCGTCAACGATTTTTAAGGTTAGAAAACGCAGATTATTATACTAAGGATAGCTAAGAATCAGATGGAAAGAACTTGAATCAACAGAAAAATCAGAACTACAATGGAACAAAGATCATATATTTCTTAAATGTCTCCTCATACAATCAGTTTTCCAACCCCTTAGCATGAGGGGTCGGACCCTATTTATAGGTGGGCTCTATTGGCCCCCAGATACAAGTAGGTCCCAGGGAGTCAGGTCGTACGTAGGTGCATGGTCAGGGTAGTGGCTTGGGGCATAGTGGTGTCTACCCTGACATTATCAGAGTAATGGTACAGGACATCGTACTGTCAGCACTGTCACATGGCCAGGGGCACCCAGGTAGTGTCTCCACTCTCCGTACAAATTCGTACTGCCACTACTCGTCAGACGTGGATGGCAGGACCACGCCCCTATCCTCGTCATGGTCGTACATCCCCTATCAGTACGCGTACCTGGTACCCTATGATCACATGGCATTTCTACTTAGTATTTCCAAGTGTTCCTCGTACGCATATTGAGGAGGCTCCACACTTTACATGTCAAGAAAAGACAAGGCTTGGGGGTGCCTCGCTAGTGGCACCTACTCCTAGAATGGACTAAGGCCGCTTCGGCTAGGCACGGGGTGTTTGAGGCGAGACAAGGTGCATGTGGGAGGCCTAGTGAAGGCCTCGCATAATGAGATCCTAAGGATCCTTTGAAGGTCTGACATAGCGAGTCGACCCTTGGAGACCCTTGTTTGGATGCAATGGTCTACGTATGAGGGACACGAAGGACTTGGCGAGGCTGCTTTGGTGGAGTGACGGGGCGAGGCAAGGTTGCTCCCTCGCATAGCGAGGCTGCACGGTGATCATTCGGGGGTGAGGCAAGGTTGCTCCCTCGCATAGCGAGGATGCATGGTGATCATTCGGGGGTGAGGCAAGGTTGTACCCTCGCATAGCGAGGGTGCAGGCGTGACCATACGGGGGCGAGGCATGACGCCTTGCGTGGACACGGCGCGCGCGCACATACGGGAAGCCATCCGAGGACCCTCGCATAGCGAGGGTGGCGTGCGCATGGGCTGCTTGCCAACGACCCTCGCATAGCGAGGGTGACATGCACATGGGCTGCTTGCTAACAACCCTCGCATAGCGAGGGTGATTTTCCTAGCCTAACGCCTCCAATGCCAAGTAAAGCCCATGCCTCTTCGTCCCACTAGCATGTGTCTCATAATCTTTGGGACGCATCATAATGTAGAGGTTCACTTGAATGGAATTCACAAGGGAAGGATTCCTGTATTCACAATCTATACGATCACTGTTAGGGTTTCTGGTTTGTCTTCTTTATGTTATGTATGTTAAGTTGTTCTTACTAAGTGTTTCTCTTACCTAGTTGTTTCATGTTGTAGGTAAGAAAAAATGCGAGACGGATCAGTGGGCACTGAAGTCTGTCATGTGGAATGTACATGTAGCTCGATTGTGGAAATCGCTACACTTTTGTCAAGTTTTAATTTGTGTAAAAACTTTATCTCGTTTATGTTTAAGTTGTTTTAAAATTTCAAATACTGTAATCTTATTTTAAGCATGTGCATGCTTCTAAACTAAGTGTTTAAAAAAAATATACGGATTTTTGGGTCTTTTAATTAAGCGAAAGTAAGATGTTTTCTGCAAATGATATATGTTTTCTGCAATTATGTTGGTCGTGTTTACTGGGTTGTTACAGTTGGTATCAAAGCCTGAGTTGAGCTGGTTCTATAAACAACCCACATGTGCATTCATAGTGATAGACAGACACTCATTGTAAGTATTAGTTTTCTTGTATTGTTTGTATGTTGCTTTACATACTTAAATTCTATAAATTGTAAGTTAAATGGCTAACCTACCTGAGTAAAAAAAACATATATTAGTCGACCACCCATAGAGTACACCTTGGAGGAAAGGATCGATATTTACATGCCATTCGACTGCATGGATCTTCATTTATACGCCAGAGAGGTGAGCGACTATTGGTCTTTTACATACGTCATGGCCCTTATCTTTGAGGAAATCGTTACACCCCCGAGCTTTATGGTTAGGTTAACCATCCTATGTCTAAGGGGTAGAGCTCTGTGTTGGTATCACATTTTGCCAACTAACATAGAGTGTGTTGGTAACTGGTATACCATGTGCGCAACGGAAAGCACGTCGTGGTGGACCCAGAGATTTAAAAAAAACAATCTTTAAACAACAGATCCATTAATATGCAAAACATTAATCAAATAGAAAGAAAAAGATAAGGATTTACTAGTTGTAGAACAATCAAGAATTCTTGCTATCTTTTAGTAACTCCAACGAACATCCAATCCAAAGTAGTCTTTTGAATAATCATACCAAGATCTTCCAAGATGTATCTCTACACCTCAAGACGTGTGTGGGCACGTAGAGTAATGGTGGGGAAATTTCTTATTCACAAGATGTATCCAACTCATGAGATCTTGGAATTTTAGGTCTGAGACAGTTTTGAGGGATAGAAAAAAATATTACGTTATATTTATCTCTGTGAAAAGCTTAGGATTTTCTTTCTAGAATATTCTTTCACTTAAGCGTATTATTATGGAACAATTTCTATTTGATAGAATTATAAAAGAATTAATTAAATTTCAAAATTCAAATTATAAATAAATAATTAAATAAATAAAAGAAATATCCAAGGTGCAATCTTGGAACTTGTTGCACGACAACTATAGTGCAGGCACTATAGTTCGTGTATAACACATCCCTGATTTCAGAGATGTGTTTCAACCACTTCCTTTTAATAATTATTTATAAAAAAATCTAAACTTGATAACTTATCTTATCATATTAATTAAAGAATAAATATGATTTCAAATTCAAATCCAATTTGAATTATCAGAAATATGTTTTCACATTATTTAAATAAATAAAATAATTTAATTCAAAATTAATTATCTTAATTATTTAAATACAATTTTCAAAAATGCCATTTTATTTAAAAATATTTTTTTTAAAATATACTAATTAATTATTTTTTCGTAGTTACATATTTGAACGTGAAGAACAAACACTACAACAAAATAGATGTTTTATGACTTTAATTGGGAGACATTGGAAGTCTACAATGTCTCCCACTTAGTGAGACGTTGTTGCTAGGGTCATTGTAGGTATATATCTCACGTCTCCCGTTGGGAGACGTGCCTCACTTCCCACGTCTCCCACTGGGAGAGGTGGAAAGTCAAACGTTGACTTTCCACCTCTCCCATTGGGAGACGTGGGAAGTCACTCACCTCTCCCAATGGGAGACGTGGGAAGTCCCTAGGAGACATCCCACGTCTCCCATTGGGAGAGGTGAGTGACTTCCCACGTCTCCCAATGGGAGACATTGAAAGTCTCCCACCTCTCCTAATGGGAGACATTGAAAGTCTCCCACATTTAAAAAAAATAAATTAAATAAATTTATAATTAATATTATTAATTTAAATTGAATAATTAATATTAATTAATTTAATATTATTAAATTAATTTAATAATTAATTAAATTTAAATAATATTAATTTAAATTTAAATTATTTTAATCTAAATTTAAATTAATTTAATAATCAATTAAATTGGAAGAAAAAAATATATTTGTTAGATATATACAAGAAATACAATATTTGTTAGAAATATTCAAAATGAACAAATATTGCATTGTGTATGAAGAAAGAGTTAAAAAATTAAAAAAAAAAAAACCTATCAACGAGGTCGGTAACTTTGGATTATCGGCAACATATATGTCGCCCATTCTTGTCGCAACTCATCAATTTGTGCCTCTGTATATGATGTGCTTGTTAGCTGCAAGAAATATAAAGTAAAATATATTAATTAATTATTTGATTACATTTATAGTTTCAAAAATAATTTGTAAATTTTAATTAATAATACCGTTCTCAAGTAATGCCCAGGACTCGCATGCTCAATCAAATCCTTCAACATCCTCATTAAGTAGTATCCACATGCCACATTGTCCGGTTGGTGTGGACACTAATTATTTAAAAATATGAGTAATTTATTATTAAATTGAAACTTTTTAAAAAATGCATACATATTATTCTACTTAATTATTATAAATGTTCAAAAATTTCTGCTAAAGTTACTTACCTGAGGTTGCTTAATGCGTAGAGTATCAGGGATCTCGACATCAGGAAGATTCATAGAGAAAAAAAGATTGAAAGCGCTGACGATCACTGATACAATCTCCTCACGGTTATTTAGCTCTGAATTCACCGGATCACAACAATAAACATGATATGCATATGGTGCCAAAATAAGCAACATCCAATGTTCACTGTATAAGAAAAACAAAAAAATTATAGCTCAAATGTTAAACAAAGAAATTATTGATATGGGTCGGAAAAATGACAAGTTTTTAAACTTACCCATGGTTCCAAGGGACAAGCATAACTTGTTCTTTTGATTTTACGTCATTGCAACGTCTGAACAGATTCTGAACACGATCGTCGAATGAACTCCCTTGAGTGGCGACGATATTAGGATTGACAAATAAAAACTTATTTTGGCGACCTTGTTGTACCACATATCTGTAAATGAACCTAATACAAAAATATGAAAAATTGTTATATGAATGAATAAATCAAATTAGAAAATTAAATGAACAAACTTATTTGTCAGATATATACCTCATGTAGCTGACGAGTACTGCTTGTCCAATCTTCTCCTTTCGAGCAAACTGAAGTATGTCATCCTTAAATATATAACAGTGAGACATATCCTGATCAAAAACTTCAGACTCTATGCCTAGATTGACACACTCGCCATCATCCCAATGAGATACGATATTCTGTAATCGTTCCAATGGAGTTTGGGCCAATTGTGTTGGAGGAGTTTGTTGTCGTCTTCTTTCTCGAGGTTGTTGTGTTGATGGAGCTCTTGGTCGTTGTGATCTGGTCCTACTTGTAGAGGGAGTCTGTATACAATTATATCAACAATTAAAAAAATTACAAACAAATATAGAATTGTAAAGATAATTATGTAAAAACATGGCATCACCTCATGAGTTACATCTTCAGATATAATGACAAAATCCTTAGGCCACGCTATTGGCGTCCCAATGGCCTGAGCAACTATGTACATGTCCAAATCAGGATATGCAAAAGGGAGAGGACAGGTTGGCTTAAGAACACTCGTAATCATAACTTGGAAGTTGTTGCCTGCCTCTCTTTCAATGAGTGTACCTGATGCAACAATGTTTGAAACCGAACCAATTGCTAATTGGCATGCTCGGCCCTGCATAAGAAACATATTATATACAAATAATCATGTTGAAGCAGTAAAGAAATTTATTTGGTTTCAGAATATTCAAGAAAGTTTAATTACCTCTTGCAAAAGCGGTTGTAGTGCAACAATGTGGTGTTCTGCTTGAGGCACTACTGGGTCCGGAGTATAGTAGGACGCCTGCGCTGGTGGCACTGGTGGGTCGGGCACATAGTATGATGATGGCGCTGGTGGGACTCCAACGTTAGATCCTGACCCGCTCTGTTGGGCCAATAATTTTCTCAAGAGCTCATCTTGTTGTTGAAGGCGCTCTTCTAGGCGTTGTGCTTGTTGACGATGCTCTTCTTCTTGTTTTCGAAATCTTTCTTCAAATTCCTTTCTAATGTCGTCATTCGAAGAAGAGGCTTTTGATTTATTTTTCGTTGAGGTAGGTGTTGGAGTATTCCAATATACTGAGCGGGACACACCATGTCCTCCAGCCCTAACACGTCCTCGAGGCTCAGGAGTGCCCAACGCCCTCGTCAGCACATCATCAGGGCCATCAGGTGCCCATTTACCCTCAGCTTGGAGTTGCCGGTAATGATCCTGTGAAACAATATTCACAGAAAGTTATATATATAAGCTAATAATTTGACATATCAACATTATTAAATATGAGCACTTACAATATTTTTTTGAATCTCAGAGGCCTCTCCAATTAGCTCTCCTTTTGCATTCCGACGACCCATGCTCCATAAATCTGCCCTATCAAGTTCAGTCAGACTTTTCCCACTTTGTTCCATTAACATCTCTTCAATATGCACATAGCCTCCTCTAGAGAGGTTGTGATTGTATTTATTCAGTGCTCGATAATTTTGCATCTCCTCTCTCTTTCTTTGCCACTCGGGAGTTAATCTTGAGTTCACAAACGCTAACCATTCATCCGGAGTTATGACATTCTCAAATCCAAATGGAAAAGCTGGCGGGAACTCATTTGGGTATTTTTTCAAAGCGTCGTAAACGTGTACCCTAGTAAGATTAGTCTTCCAATTTCGGAAGTACTTTCCCGCATCCTTCAATATCTGTTGCTTTTGTTTGGGGTCCAAATCATAAGTTTTCTGCAAGTTTGAAAGTAATAAGAAGCATATTATCAAAATAATATATATTTTAAAAACATTAAATGAAATATAATTAATAAAAATATACCTTCATTGTGTCCCATATTTTATTTTTATCCACCACACTAACATCTTTCCAACTGTTAATGTTGATGGACACAGTTGCTCGAACAACTGATCCAAGATGTGATGAAACATTACTTCTAGATCCACCCACTAGTTGACCATACTCATTGTATTCAACAGGAGTAAGATGTCCTTCACTCCTTTTTTTGGTGTTTCTAGACATCCATGTACGTCCTCTCACAGATTTATTTTCTTGCTCCACTGACTGAGAATTAGGGCGTTGCTCTCCCTCATCAGAACTACCACCAAAAGGATCAGCCTCCATCTGTGAAACATAAATATCATTATCATAACAATTTTGGACACTCATAATCAAAAGATGAAACACATTGTGATAACAACTAAGAATTTCACATATCATAAACATATGAAACCTATTAAATGGTACCTCAAGACCCATTATCATCAACCCACAATCCTTCACCATTTTCACGGAAACAAATACAATCATCATCAACTTCGTCATTATCTTCTATTGCGGTGAATGTGACAAGTTCTTCTCCGAGAGGTATATCATGTAAATCACCATCTTTAATGTTCCATTCTCTTGTTTGCGTTGGAAGAACAATTGACCATTGGTTGTCTGAAGGATCATTCACATAAAATACTTGTTTCGCTTGTGAAGCTAATATAAATCGATCAGATTTGTGCCCAATTCGATTTAGATTAACTAATGTGAAACCAAAATCTTCATATATTATGCCGCTGTCACTTTTCACCCAATCACAAAAGAAAACAGGTACTCGAGTTGTGATATAATCTAACTCCCAAATTTCATTAACTACTCCATAAAAAGTCATATCACATTCAACTGGATTTTTATCTTTTGCACTAGAGACTTGCACAGTTTTAGCAACAAGGCTAACACCACTGTTTTGTGTGTTTCTGTTGTTATCGCGCTCCCTAGTGTTAAATATAGTACCATTAATCATGTATGATGGAAACTTGATGACATTAACTGAAGGTCCTTGAGAAATCCACTTAACAATGTCTGAAACCTTATTTGATGTGTTTTGTAATTCTGACACAACCTATCAAATCAACATACCAAAAACAACAAAAAATGTCACCTTGTAATTAAGTACTAATTAATGACAACTTTCAATAATCAACACAATTTACCTTTTGTTCTATCCAACTACTAAAAGTTCGATAATGTTCGTCTTGTAACCATTTTGAGTTCCTTGACTTGGATGGAAATTTGGTCTTTATCCAATTAAAATGTTCCCTTCAATTATAAATATGTTGTTAAACAATTGAATATACGAAATTACACAACTTAAACTTAATGTATTATATGAGTATAACTCACTCGATATAAGGTTGAATTTCACTTATATTCTGCAACACAAGACGATGCGCTTCATCTAGAAGATCTCGACTTACTGTGCATACAACGCTACCACGACGACTCTGAATCTCAACATTTTCAACATCATTTAACCCAATTTTCTGTACACCAGTCATGTATTCAGAACAAAATTCAACTGCCTCTTCTGCAATATAACATTCGACGATGCATCCTTCCAGCCGACTTCTATTCCTAACATACCCCTTAAGAATCTTCATATATCGCTCAAATGGATACATCCATCTTAAATAAACTGGGCCACAATATCTTAGTTCTCTAACCAAGTGAACTGTCAAATGGATCATTATATCAAAAAATGCCAGCGGGAAATATTTCTCCAACTCACACAATACCTCAACAATTTCATCTCTTAACTTAGGTAACTTTAGCGGATCAATCACCTTACAACACAGTGACTTGAAAAACAAGCATAACCTTGTGATTACATCTCGAACTCTCCTAGGCAACACAGATCGAATGGCCACTGGTAGCAAATGTTGCATTAGAATATGACAATCGTGAGATTTCATGCCAGTCAGAATACAACTTTTCATGTCTACCAATGACCTTATATTTGAGGAATATCCGTCTGGAACTTTTATATTAAACAAACATCTGCAAATTTCCATTCTTTCCTCTTTAGTAAGAGTGTAAGCTGCAGGAGGTAAATATGTTCGTCTCTTATCTGGTTTTGGAGTCAATTCATCCCTTATACCCATTGCAACCAAGTCTTGTCTAGCCTTAATTCCATCCTTAGTTTTCCCAGGAATATTCAACAAAGTGCCAATCAAACTATCACATACATTTTTCTCTATGTGCATAACATCTAAATTATGACGTATAAGTAAGAAAGGCCAATATTCAAGTTCAAAGAAAACAGATTTCTTTTTATAACACCCTTTTGGCTCTTCCACAACCTTGGCCTTGCGACTACGTTTCATCTTTGTAGGTGTACGAACTTTGGGCTTCCCTAACTTGAACACAATTTTAGACATCTTCTCAAGTACTTGGATCCCATTCAATGGCTCAGGAGCCTCTTCAAACTCTTGTTTACCATTGAATGCCTTCTTCCAAGTCCGAAGTTTATGCGTATTAGGCAAGAACTTCCTATGTCCCATATAACATATTTTCAGAGAGTGTTTCAAGTATTCAGAACATGTTTTTTCTTGACAAACGGGGCAAGCTTTATATCCTTTCACACTAAACCCAGATAAATTTCCATAAGCAGGAAAGTCATTAATTGTCCACAATAAGACCGCTCTAAGATTAAATTCTTCCTGCCTATATGCATCATAAACCTTAACCCCTTCATCCCACAAAGTTTTCAAGTCATCTATAAGAGGAGCTAGATAGACGTCAATATCATTACCAGGTTGTTTAGGTCCTAATATCAACAAGGTCAAAATTGTAAACTTTCTCTTCATACACAACCATGGGGGTAGATTGTAAATAACAAGCATAACAGGCCAACAACTATACTTACTGCTAAGGGATGCGTGTGGATTAAACCCATCAGTCGAAAGACCTAGACGAATATTACGAGATTCATTTCCAAAAGAAGGCCACTTCAAATCAACTCTCTTCCAAGCAAGGGTGTCAGCTGGATGTCTTAATTTACCATCCTTTATTCTTTCATTAGCATGCCACGACAAACTTTTAGCATGTTCGGCATTTCTAAACAATCGGATGAAACGAGGAATTGGCGGAAGGTACCACAAAACTTTGGCAGGTACTCCTTCCTTGACATCGTCACCATTTCTTTTCATTTGCCATCGTGACTCACCACAAGTAGGACACAATTTTGCGTCTGCAAAACTATTTCGATACAATATGCAATCATTAGGACATGCATGAATTTTTTCGTACTGCATGCCTAATGAGCATAATGTCTTCTTTGCCTCATAAAATGAAATTGGAATTTCATTAACTTCAGGCAATAACTCCTTCAAGAAACCAAATAACTCAGTAATGCTTTTATCACTCCAGCCATGTTTAGCTTTTAGATTGTACAACCTAAGCAGCGCAGATATTTTTGTAAATCTTGTACAACCAGGGTAAATTGGTTTCTCGGCATCATTAAGGAGTGTCTCAAACTTATTTGGGTCTACTCCTGATCCATAATGTGCGTCGTCAATCATTTCATCTAATGGATCCCAGTTCTCCTCCAATATATTCCTCCTCACTCCTTTTGGTCTACTTGGCAGAGTTGGAGCAATCGGAGCTATCTCCCCATGGTAATACCAAATTGTGTAACTCTTGTCGATCCCATTGAAATATAAGTGTTCTTTAATCTTTTTAAGATCCATCTTTTTAACATTTCCACACTTAAGACATGGACAATAAGTAAAATTTGGGTCTTTCACATTTTCCGAACAAAACCTTAAGAACAAATCGACCTCGTTCCTAAATTCCGCAGATAACCTATTCGCTGACATCCATTGTTTATCCATATATTCTCCTATGTCTATGGAAAAGAAAAGAAACAACACTAAATAAGCACGTGATAAAGTTGTATGTCTATATAAAACTAATTTTTTATTATCCTAGATAAAATCGGGCAGCATTTCCCCTATAATAGTGACCTAACCATCTGCATGTGAATATCAAAACAAACAATTCAAACAACATACAATAAGTTTCTTCCTTATAGAATGTCTATATAAAACTAATTGTTTATTATCCTAGATAAAATCGGGCAGCATTTCCCCTATAATAGTGACCTAACCATCTGCATGTGAATAGCAAAACAAACAATTCAAACAACACACAATAAGTTTATTCCTTATAGCTCCGCAGCACACAGTAAAATTTATCAGAACCTACTTCACTAATACACACAAGTTCTCAACCTTCCGTTATCACCGCAGCACACAATTTTAATCTCAGAACCTACTTCACTATGGATGAATATTTAAGATATTCAAACTCCTCTAACATTTGTTTAATAATATTAAAAGTAGAAGTAAGAGAATATATATGTACCTCTTGCAATCTTTAATCCAAAAGCTAGCAAAGTTACTTCACTTAGTAATCAAATTTGCTATTAAATCCACAAACCAATAAAATTAAATTAATAAATAATAAATAAAACATCACTAAATATCTAGCAATATATAACGTATTATTGTAATTTTAGAAACTTAATTACCTCAAATGTGTGATTGATATTGGAATTTTGATGCAAAATACTCTCTAAAATCTCACCACAAAAATCACAACCTATGAAATTAAATTAATTAATATGTTAAACATTACTAAACAAATATCACTAAATATCTAATAATAGTAAATGATATTGGTAAACAAATAAAAAAAATCTCAATGTGCCGCTAATTATAACCTCAACAAAAAATCAATATAAAATTTCATAACCTAAAAACTTAATAATAAACAAAAACATAAAAATTTTAATATATTTCTATTTTATAAATTATTTAAAAAATTTATTTTAACATAACTATATATATAACAAAATAGTTACAATTTAAAAAAAAATTCAAATATACAAAAATATATCTAAATTTCAAAATAAAAATTGATAAAAATTTAAAAAAATCATGAACATATATACTCTAATGAAATATATACAATGTGATAGGTTAAATTAAAAATAAACTATAAAATCATAAATCCCTAAAAACTTCCATTGAAAAACCACAAAAACATACAATGTATATAAAAAAAATGCATAAAAATGTAAAACTAACACAAAATCATGTATATTACTCATCCTAATGCAAAACCTATGATTTATTTGCAAAATAATTAACTAAAAATCAAGAAAATAAAAAAAAACTTACCTTAAAACCCTAAAAACGCAGCCCCAAATCGCCCAATTCTTCTCTGGTTTGTGCTCTCGGGTTCGTGTGAGGAAGAAGAAGGCTGATTTGGTAGTGATTTATAAGAGGATACATCCAACGTCTCCCACTGGGAGACGTGCCACGTGTCCCACGTCTCCCAGTGGGAGACGTTGGATGTACCCATAAATCACTACCAGCCTATTTCCAACGTCTTCCACTATTTTTAATGTCTTCCAATTGTAACCATTAATATGCACTTTCAATGTCTTACACCATTAGCCATTTAAAATCCCTTCTAATTTTTAATGTCTTACACCAATGGTGTAAGACATTGTAGGGAGTCATTGAAAGTAGAATTTGTTGTAGTGAAATTTCTTACAAATATGTCATTTTCTTGATTCTTTCCAATTTCAACTCTTAATAGAGTCATCTCGAGGACCTATGGACCTATAATTTCAAGTTCCAATAAATTTTGATTATTAATTAAAACTCCTTAATATAATAACCTTAATTTATTAATCTCAATATTATTCCACTAAAAATATGAGACTGCACTATTGTAATTATAGACATTTATTTATTGAGTACTTTAAAATATATAAAATGTGTCTATCAATTTAATCACTATATACAATTAAATAATCTATTAATGGTTCATAATTAAAGTAGGAATTAATTACTGTTTAACATTTTAGTTATATCTTGTTTCCTTAAGTACCGTTAACTTTACTAGTGAAGGTTAATTAATAAACTAATTTATGAATTTAAGTTCAATAACCTTTCAGTTCCAAAAGCCAACCCTTAAGAGAACCATTATTCAATTCCTATGGGAAAGGTATACATTCCATATCTATATATTATGTCCCCAGCCATCTACATTAATCAGTTCCCAAAATAAAAGTTTTCAGCCTGATCATTCTGACAAACAATAACAAGTGAATCAAAGAACTCATATGACATAAACAAGAGTTCATAATAACTTCAAGATTAAGATCAATTTGTATATGATCATCTTATTGATATATTAATTTAATACTTATAAAGGAAATGGTATTATTAAGTATTAATAACATATCAGGTCTCATTCATGTATAACCATTTTATACAAAGTACCTACACTAAGATGTCCTACTACATCAGTAATTCAGATCTAGATTACATGTATTCATAATACTAGTGAACCATACTTATAGTATTTAATCTAAAGATTCCATATAACTTTGTTTTCCTACGTACTATTTAAATTTGTTCCCTACAATCTTAATCCTCTCATACCAATACAAGAGTGTAGTCACAATAACAAATTTAGGAATTTTCTGATATTCATATAATATTATTCTAATAATATTAATAAACAATAAATATATGCAAAAGTTTATTTCAATTATTTATTTCATAAAATATTGTTCGATACATATGCTTTAAAGGGCACTAATCCCAACAATCTCCCACTTGCCCTAAAGAAAATGAGGCATCTCCCTTAACCCATATTGCTAACATGATCTTTAAAAGACTTGGTAGACATAGTCTTAGTAAAAGGATCAGCAAGGTTATGTTCCGAAACTATCTTCATAACTGCTACATCTCCTCTGTGAACAATATCCCTTATCAAGTGGTATTTCATCTCGATATGCTTTCCCCTCTTGTGACTCCTTGGTACCTTCAAGTTAGCTACCACCCCACTGTTATCACAGTGCAGGACTAGTGGCTTATCCATATCTGAAACAACTTCCATGTCAAAATAGAACTTTTTGAGCCACACAACCTCTTTAGCTGCTTCACAAGTCATTATGTATTCGGCTTCCATGGTAGAATCTGCGATACAGGTTTGCTTAATACTATGCCAGACCACAGCTCCTCCACCAAGTGTGAACACTGATCCAGAAGTTGATTTTCGACTATCTCTATCTGATTGAAAATCAAAATATGTGTATCCAGTGGGGTTCAGGTCACCACCTGAATATACAAGCATATATTCTTTAGTTTTCATAAGATACTTGAGAATATTCTTTACTGCAACCCAATGACTCAATCCAGGATTGGATTGATAACGACTGACTATATCTACTGCATAACAAATGCCAGGTCTTGTACACAGCATGCCGTACATTAGACTGCCAACCGCATAGGCGTAGGTATAATATCTCATATTTTCTTCTTCTTGAGGTGCCTTAGGACACTGCTATTAGAAAGGACAATTCCATGACGGGTTGGCATATCACCCTTCTTGGAATTTTGCACACTGAATCGCTCCAGATCCTTATCTATATAAGTAGCTTGAGACAGAGCCAAAAATTTGTTCTGTCGATCCCAAAGGATCTGGATGTGCAGAACATATTTTGCATCTCCCAAATCTTTCATTATGAATTGCTTGGCTAACCAATTCTTTACTTTTGTCAATGTTCCAATGCAATTTCCAATAAGTAGAATATCATCAACGTAAATAATCAAGAATACCATAATGCCATCTTTGATTTGTTTATGTCAACGTTTTGTTCAAAACTATATGTTTTGATTGTGTCATCAAATCTCAGATTCCATGATCTGGAAGCTTGTTTGAGTCCATAAATGGACCTAAGAAGCATGCAAACTTTTTGCTCTTGACCTTTTATTTCGAACCCTTCTAGTTGAGACATATAAATGGCCTTGTCAAGATAGCCATTCAGAAATGATGTCTTAACATCCATTTGCCATATCTCATAATCCATGCAAAAAGCTATGGACAAGAGTATGCGAATGGATTTAAGCATGGCCACATGAGAAAATGTTTCTTCATAATCAATCCCTTATCTCTGAGTGTAACTCTTGGCTACAAGCCTAGCTTTGAAAGTTTCCACTTTCCCATTCGTTCCTCTTTTCTTCTTGAGTATCAATTTGCAACCAATAGGTTTAACATTTTCAAGAAGATCTTCAAGAGTCCACATCGAATTGGAATACATCGATTCCATTTCTAGGTTCATGGAATCTTGCCATTTTTCTTTGTCAAAATCTTCCATTGCATATGTATATATCAATGGATTATCTTTGTTTGTGTTAGACACAAGCATTTGAACTTCGTGTTCATAGAGACTTGGTTTCCTGACAACCCTCCCACTACGACAAAGCTATTTCTTGTTCTGATTAGAACTTGTGGCTTCCTTTTGTCATTGTTCATTGCAAACAGTTGATGATCTATTTACTTGATCTGAGACCATCTCCTCCAGTACAACCTTACTATGAGGCTTGTGGTTGTTAATACAGTCATATTAAAGAAAAGTAGCATTTGTCGATACAAATATTTTATTTTCTTTATGACTATAGAATATACCACCTCTGGTCTCTTTGGAATATCCCACAAACATGCACAGTTTAGTGCGAGATTCCAGCTTTCCAGTCTTTCCTTTCAACACGTGTGTTGGACTCCCCCTAATACGAAAAATAATGTAAACAATGTTTACCACCATTCCATAATTCTAACGATGTCTTCTTGATAGACTTGGATGGAACAACATTCAATATGTACATTGCACATTGAATGGCGTAGCCCAGAATGATAGTGGCAATGATGAATAGCTCATCGTTGATCTAACCATGTCTAATAATGTCTTGTTCCTTCTTTTGGAAACACCATTTTGCTGTGGCATTCCAGGTGCAATGAGTTGGGATAGAATTCCATCCTCACACAAATGGTCCTCGAATTCATAATCCACGTACTCTCTTCCTCGATCAGACTGAAGAACTTTCAGTGATTTACCTAATTGTTTTTCAGCTTTAGCTTAGAATCCTTTAAACTTTCCAAAAGTTTCAGATTTCTTTTGCATCAAATATAGGCAACCATATCCTGAATAATTGTCAATGTTGTTGACGAAATATTCAAACCCTCATCTTACTTGCACATTAAGTGGTCCACAAACATTAGTGTGTACGAGTTGGAGTGGTTCTATGGCTCTTGAACCTTTTGTAGAGAAAGGTATTTTGGTCATCTTGCCTTCCAGATAGGATTCATAGACTGGAAGAGAACCAATAGTTAATTCTCTTAAAGGTCCCTCCTTTGCTAGTCTGTGTAATTATATCCAAACCAATATGCCCCAACCTCAAATGTCATAGATATGTTTCACTATCAGAGCAGTCTTTTGATGTTTAATAGACCTTGGGTTTGCAACTTTAAACATTTCAGAGTTGTATATAAATTGCTCTTTTGCCTTAAGTTCATACAGCCCATCATCGGATTTTTCATCACATATTTCAATACCAGATCTTGAGATAACAATCAAATTATTATCGAAGGAAATATTAAAGATTTGTTCATGTAACATAGAAATAATAAAGTTCCCAATTAATAATCACATTACTAATCATAAACTAAAAAAAATCTAAATCATTAGCTTTCTTGTTCTAAATAGAAATAAAAAAATCTCTAAAACAAAATTAAAGAAATAATATTGTTCAAAATAACAATAAATTTCTAAAACTAATGATGGATCTTCCGCTTGTTCTTTGATGTCGATGCCTTCCCTTTAGAAGTTGACTCTTTTGGAGGAAGAGCCATCATTTCTGTAAGGAACAGAAAAATAATTTTAGAATAATGCATTATAACATACATAATGTTAATGATGCATCAATCGCATAAGTGTAAAAGTAAAAGTAAATCTGAATTTACCTTCTGTGTCCTTTTTCACTAACTCAATTATATCTGGAGATCCAACATCTTTATGAATCGTATGCCACAACTCATACAATGTCCTGATGTGTTCGTACTTGTCTTTGTATTCTTTTGGCAGACTTTTGAGTATACAAAATCGCCCCATGTGATTATCTTTTAACCATTTGGTATATTTTTCATGCATGTTACAAATATGATCCATATGTAGCTCTTGAAGTGGTGGTTGACATACAATATAAGAATTCTCAATTACGCTTAGAATGTACAACATACAGACGTGCCAAATATGAATTCTTTTGGGATCAAAATCAGCATCTTCTAGAGTATAGTCAAATTTTCAAGAGAGATAATCAGACACGATTGCTTAAATAAATAAATAATATCACAAAATGAATTTAGCACATATTATGAATATCAACAAGTTTTTGGAATACTAAATATGATGCTTGAATGCAAAAAATTTAAATAACACATAAAAACATTTACTAATTCCGCGTTAAATTCATTTAAAAATTAATAGATCAGCCTTAGGGTAGGTCAGACTAATCTCAAATTAATTTTGAGATAATTCTTGTTGACCAACATTTTGGTAAATACACATTGAGTCAATTTATACTACAGAATAAGAATTAAACAAACTGAAATCACGTAAACGACACAAAGAATTTTATAGTGGTTCGGCCCCAAGAAGTGTAACTGATGCAATCAAGGAAAATGTAATGCAAATGTGTGTTATAGTTCTACCAAGCCGGGACGCTTGTCCAAGGAATACCTAAATTCGAGCAGGAAGGTCAGGAATGGTAAGCAAAGGTGGATAGGAGCATCATTGCTTGTTTATGCACTGACATAAGGCGACAAGAGAGTCAGACCATCTGATGTGGTGTTAGGTAGAATTCCTATCGCCCAAACCTCAGCATGTGCATTAATGGATATTTCGGCATTACATTCGTTTGTAGATATTTCCTACATTAAGAAATAGATGGAGCACCTAAATCTACAAAATATCTGTAGTGTATCATTGCCTTCAATGGAGGATATGATGGTTAAGTTTTGGCTTAGAGTTGTACAAATTAGGGTAGCTGATCGCGAACTAACAATTGACTTGTAAGTATCAAACCAATGCGAGTATTGTTGGGGTTTTAGGCCCTAATTAAAACACAAATTCTTTGTAATCTCATTTTATTATCAATAAAAGAATAGAAATCATTTTTTGACTTGGTCAATCACTTTGCTCACATATTTTATTTTCGTGATTATTTAAATAATATAAACTTTTATTGAATCCCGAGCATATAGCTAATCTTATTTATAGTGACGTAATCACAGTGGAATATAAATATGATTATATTTTCAAAATAACTTAGTCCTAAGATTAGTCAGTGTACAGGATTTACACTGCTTGCCAATCTACGATATGATCTACTTACACATTACAGTGTTATGTTCTTTCCAGAACATTAGCAAAGTAGATAAGATCGGATGTGTTTGTTACTTTGGGGTGAACCGATATTGACATTAGATAGATAAGAAATTTACTATTATTATCTAATATAGTCATATCATAAAATTGATCATAGGTCAATTCAATCTCAATTCTAAGTGGTTAGTATTCTAACTGATTGTATTATTCAAGTCCTTTGATTTGTTCATTACCAGCTTACCCTACGGACTAGCCCATACTTACATCTTGGTGACTTGGTAGTATTATTGAGTGGGAGTGTTTATCATAGATATGAACATTTATAGCTTCTAGCAAGAAGTGAAATGATGATCACCTAATAGCTTGGTTCAACGAGTTAAATTTGAGTACTCATTTATGTGATTAAAGTTCACAGAAATATCATTTACAAGGAACTTAGTGGTATTTAAGGATAAAATACAATGAGGGGTAAAACGGTAATTTGTACCCGACTTAGTTGTAGATCATCTATAGAGTATTGAATGACAACTTATGGTTGTAACAATGGATAACATATTTACTTTAAGTGTAAAGCATTCTATGAGTTCAAGAGTGCAATTCTGAGTCTTTAGTGGAGTCACGAGGAATTAATAAGGAAGTGAAATTATTTGATAATAATTTTACGATAGCTTATTGGAGCTTGAATTCATGGGTCTATGGTCCCCACAATGCCTTTGATTAAATCATCTAGATAGTCTCGATTAATTAATTTAATTATCAATTAAGATTGTCAAAATTATTTTGTGTCAATTTTACTAAGATGTATACTTTAGAGAAGAAAAGAGAAATTTGGAAAATTTTATTAATTATGACAAATTGGTGTCAAATTGATAAATAGTATTAAATTAATTTTTATTTAAATATATTTATTATTATTTATATAAAGTTTTAATAAAACTGTAAAGATTTCATAATTTACGAAATAAGTGTATATAATATATATTATATTTATTTAATTAAATTAAATTTATCTTAAAGTGTTGCTATAAATATGTACTTAAGTCTAGGGTTTTCTAATCTGAATGTAGTGAAGTGAAAAAAGCAAAAATATAGACTCAAGACACCTATTGTAGCTGCTTATATCTTTTCTTCTTCTCTATAATTTTCCCATCTCATGTGTTAAGAATTGCCCGCTCTAGTTTAGGTGATCAAAGAAATTTGTGGAAGACTATGTAGTTTGAAGATCTAGTTCACTCTTTTTTCATTACTCTGCGACAGAAAGGAACAAGGATTAGAGAGAGTGAAGGAAGGAGTCTAAATATCCGCTGCGTAAAAAGTAAGATTCTTAAAGTCTATTATTTGATTTACTTTATGAAATTCATTAGAAGCATCTTTAATATATAAAACATACATGGAAATATTTATGATCGTGTAAAATGTATTCCCAACAACTGGTCTCAGAGCCTTGGTAATCAATATTTTCATGCATGAATATTTTTAATGAATTTTGAGATATGTTTAGCATAATTGATTGGATCTTGTTTTAGTATGAAACATATTGTGTTTATGTGTATTTATTGCAATTTTTGTTTAATTTAGGATTGAAAAACTGCACATAATTAAAAAAAAATTGGGATTGATTGGGCAGTTTGTGTGCCGGGCATATAGTAAAAAGTTGACGAGGACGTCAGGGTTGTACGACGACCCCATGCGGGCCCGTGGCTGGCTTTTTCCACCCAAATTTTTTTTTTCCAAAAATATCTTAATTTTAAATTATTATATTTTTATTAATTTATTTTGTTAAATTAATTCAAATTATCAAAATATCTTCTTTATAACCATGCTGATAAAATTGATTATTTTTATTCAAAAATTAGATATTAATTTTTAAAGTCATGGTAAATATCTAAGATATTTTTGTAGATTTTGAAAATAGATTTAAATTTTTTTAAGAGGAATAAGATATTTTTGTCGAATTTGAAAATAGATATTTTAAAGATATTTTTGTTGTCATAATAATAAAATTAATTTTTTTTGTATACAAATAGAAATTAGTTTTATTAATATCTTAATATCTATTAGATTTTTGTGCAGTTATTCTATAAAATCAAATATCCCACAGATATTAAATTTAATTTTCTTAATGTAATATATTTCATAAAATAACATAATTGAGTTAATTGTTGATAAATAAAATCCAAATTAATTTAGTTAATTTTTGATGGATTTTATTCAAATTGACTTAATTATTTTTGGAAAATTGTAATTAATTATGAATTTGTGTAGATAAATTCTATATTAATTAATTATTGTAATTTTACAAATGTGATAAATTGTGATATTTTTGCATAAACACATAGATATTGCTCTTTTAGTAACATGATTAGGATATTCAATTATGTGACATATCTGTGAACTATATGTGATTTTTGCAAATGGGCTTAGATGCATATAGTGGCCCATATCTTTGGATATATGTAGTTTTGGTTGCCAAATAAAATATTCATAATGTTATAGGTTTTATTTGGATTCATTAGAAAATGTAAAGTTTAAATTCATCTCTTGTGAGTGATTCCACTTGTGAAGGCTCATTTGCTTTGCATGATTATAGTGAGCCTAATCAATTGATAACAATTAATCAAACGAAGATTTAAATTCCTGTCTTTTGGGCTTTGTGTGGAAATTAGGGGGCCTTAGTAGAGGGTGCGACATATAGAACTCATCCCTCCTCCATGCAAACTCAATTGTTAAGGCTCATTTACCTGAGTTGTACTTAATTGTCTTAGGTTTATTTTTCTAGATAAGTGAACCTAATAACTGATTAGCAACAAATAAATTCTAATTTAATTGAATTTGTTTCAATATGACACTTTAGAATTAATTGAAAATTATAGGACTTTGGTTTTAAAAAAAAATTTATAAATTAATTTTTTGAAGAACCTTATGTTGAGGTTTTATGCCCTAATTAAAACTCAAATTCTTTGTAATCTCATTTTATTATCAATAAAAGAATATAAATCATTTTTTGACTTGGTCAATCACTTTGCTCACATGTTATATTTTCATAATTATTTGTTTAATATAAACTTATATTAAATCCCGAGCATATAGCTAATCTTATTTATAGTGACGTAATCACAGTGGAATATAAATATGATTATATGTTCAAAATAAGTTAGTCCTAAGATTAGTCAGTGCACATGATTTACACTGACTTGCCAATCTACGATATGATCTACTTACACATTACAGTGTTATGTTCTTTCCAGAACATTAGCAAAGTAGACAAGATCGGATGTATTTGTTACATCGGACTGGACCGATATTGACATTTGATAAGATAAGTAAACATATCGTTATTATCTATTCTAGTCATATCATATAGTTGACCATATGTCAATTCAATCTCAATTCTGAGTGGTTAGTATTCTAACTGATTATATTATTTGAGTTCATTGACTTTTTCGTTACCAGCTTACCCTACGGACTAGCCTGTACTTACATCTTGGGAACTCGATAGTATAATTGAGTGGGAGTGTTAATCATAGATATGAACATCTATAGCTTCTGATGAAGAAGTGAAACGATGGTTTGCTTTTAGATTGGTTCAAGGTATTAAATGATAGAGATCTCATTTCAGTAATTAAATTAGTTTACTGAAATATCATTTACAAGGAACTAAGTGTTTTAAGGATAAAATACAATGAGGGGTAAAACAGTATTTTAGTCCCATCTCATTGTAGACCGTCTATAGAGGATTGAGTGACAATTATGGTTGCAACAATGGATAATTAATAGCGTATCTATATTTGTTATAGAGCATTCTATGAATTCAAGAGTACAATTCCGAGTCTATAGTGGAGTCACGAGGAATTAATAAGTTAGTAAATTTATTTGTTAGATTTATGATAACTTATTGGAGCTTGATTTCATAGGCCCATGATCCCCATTGTACGTTGGATAAAATCATCTAGATAGTCTCAATTAATTGATTTAATTATCAATTAGAATTATCAAAGTTGACCAGGTCAATTTTGGATAGTTTCACAGAGTTATGTAATTTTGAGAAGAAAAGAGAAATTAGGGCAGATTTATTAATTAAGATAAATTGGTATCTAAATTAATAAATAAGTTTAAATCAAGGTTCAAATTATAAATAATTAATTTGATAAAGGATTTAAATAATTATTTAATTAATTAAATCTATAGAAAATAATACATGCCTTGATTTTAAGTCCAATGGGCTTATAATCAAATGAGAAATTTCACTGGCCTAAAACCCATGATAATTTTGACCTAGGGCTTCAAATTGGCTATTATTTTATTGATTTTTTAATAAATTTAAATGGCCTAATTGAGTCTATAAAATGAGTGCTTAGAGAGAAGTCAAAACACAAGTTCTGACAAGTTCATAAGTTCAGAAGTCAGATTTTCTGATAGGTTTTAGATTCTCTCTAAACACAAGTCATTTTCTAAGCCTCTTAGTTATTTTCTCTTCTTCTCTTTGTATCTATCTCATGTGTTGAGAATTTTCCACACTAGTCTAGGTGATTCTAAGGATACATTGGAAGACTGTGAAGAAATTAGAAGAACGGTTCAGTTTCTTGATAATACTCTGCGACAGAAAGGATACAAGAGTTAGAGAAACTGAAGGGAGGACTCTTTCATTCTGCTGCGTATACTGTAAGTATTCTTATTTTTGTTTATCTTTGAATTCAATTTTAGAAACATGTTCTAGGTTATCTCATATTAATTTGTTTAGTATTAAATCTACATGAAAATAAATAAAGATCATGTATAAAGTTTTCCTAACACCTTAGTCATTAATTTTCGAAAAAATGATAATAAAAATACTTAACTTAATTATATAATGAGCTTGTTTTAAGAATTGTATTCGATCTCCACAGTTAGTTTAACAAGGTTGATAGCTTAATGGGGCCTTGAGACGCTTTGATTCATTCACCTATGGAAGGTGTTCATTAGTTATTTTGACAAGGTTAGATTTCGAAAGATAGATAATTATATGCAAAATTCTAATATACTCACTCCAACGGTGACTGCTAGGACTAAATCTATGATTATCGAAATTTTCGGTCTTGCTCATAAAATAAGAAATTTTGTTTTCTTATTTTGATCGAATAATATGTCGTTAATAATTGTGTCCATTATTAAATGAGTTTACAACTCTATTTCACTAATGGTATTTTTTTGACTCTCCCCAACTAGGATAAGGATATCATAGATTAGTTAAAAACCTAAAGATATAGAGATATGATTGTTTTTGGTATTTTTCCTCATATCTTACATATATTTGGTATATGTTGTGTTATTTCTTAAAGTTTGTGTGAAAAGAAGTTTTTTGAGAAAAAGTGATTGATTTCTATTTTATTGATAATTTATAGTTTTAATTATGGTTGTGTCTACTCCCATCCTTTCTCAACTTTTGATGGAGAAACTCACTGAAGAAAACTTCCTTTAGTGGAAGCAGAACATCAACATTGTGTTGATTGGTGACAACTCTAAGTTTGTCATGACTGAGGAATCCCCGGAAGTTCTAGCTGAAGGACCTACCAAGTCTGTAAGAGACAAATACAAGCGCTGGCAGGCGGCAAATAATAAGGCACAGTATTACATGTTGACTAGTATGGTCGACACTCTCAAGAGAAAGATGGAAAATGTCAAGAAGACCTACGAAATAATGGATCAGCTCCAAGACATGTTCGGGGCAAAGTCTGTGTAGACTCGTTTTAAGGCCACCAAGAAATATGCCAATGCTCGGATGGCACTGTCTCAGCATGTTTGTGATCACTTGATCAAGATGACGAACTACTTTTAGGAAGTTTAAGTGCATTGAGCTACAATAGATGAGGAGACTCAAGTCGGCTTAATCCTTAGCAGTCTCTCTCCAGCTTTCCTACCGTTCACCACCAACTATTTGATGAATAAACTTAATTATGGTCTGACACAGCTCATGAATGAGCTTCAAACTTTCGAGTCTATCATGGGTGGACCGAGTAAGGGAGGAGAAAATAAGACTACTGGTGGTGCTGCTGCTGATTCAGCTAAGGCTGAAGCTAACGATCCCCTCACGTTTAATAATGAATTATTCAAAGTAGCTAAACCTAGGACCAATAAACGTCAAAAGATCGATAATGATAACATGAAATATTTATGACATTTAAGACTAGGTCACATTGGCTATGATGGGGTTCAAAGAATTACATAAGACGGGCCTTTGAGGGAACTCACCTTAGGTGAATTTCCTGATTGTGAATCATGTCTAGAAGGAAAACTGACCAAGCGTCCATTCTCTGTGAAGGGTAATACTGCCAAAGAACCACTTGGAATAGTACATTCAAATATCGGTGGACCTCTGAATGTGAAAGTCATGGGTGGTTTTTAGTATTTCATTACTTTTATTGACGATTACTCTAGATACTCATGTCTTTACCTAATGCATAGGAAATTAGAAACATTTTCAAAGTTTCAAGAATTCCTAGCTATGACTCAGAACCAATTAGGTAAAACATTAACGATCTTGTGATCTGATAGGGGTAGAGAATATTTGGATATGCAGTTCCAAGATCATTTGACTGAACTTAGGATTTTATCTCAACTTACTGCCCCGAATACTCCGCAAAAAAATGGTGTAGCGGAATGCCGGAACAGAACTTTATTGGAAATGGTTTGATGCATGCTTAGTTACTCAACTTTACCAACTTTATTATGGGGACATGCAATTGAGAATGCGAATGACATTCTAAATGTTGTGCCATCCAAATCAACCCCCAAAACACCTTTAGAACGCTGGAATGGTCGTGAACCTAGTTTATGACATTACAGAATCTGGGGGTGTCCCGCCCACATCTTGAGGAAAAATGAAGGAAAGCTAGAATCGTGGACTAAAGTTTGCATGTTTGTTGGCTATCCTAAAGGAACTCAGGGTGGAATTTTTTATGGTCTTTTAAAAAAATATAGTGTTTACTTCTACGAATGCTACTTTTTTGGAAAATGACTATGTCCAAAACTTCAAACCGTGCAGCAAAGTAGTTTTAGAAGAGATGGTTAAAGAATTGATGTAACGACCCAAAACATACAAGAACAAAAACATGTGGAAATTTAAATTTTAACTTTAATTCATTGTACCGAAAATCCATAAAAAAAACTTTTAAGAAATAATTGTGTGCGCACACTTTCATTTTAGCAAACAGAATTACAACTACTCTTCCACAGAGTTATAGCAAAACAAATGTCATAAAAGAAATAACAAGCTCCCAGCTTTTTCTTTTCAAAATGGTATTCCATCAAAAACCTCCCAGGTCAGGCCACATGTACATATCCACAAGCAGACTTCGGCGCTCACTGCTCTACTTTGTTTTTGCACTTACCTGCAACATGAAACAACTAGGTAAGCAAAAACGCTTAGTAAGAAGAGTCTTACAAAACAAGTATACTAAACCCATTAATGGGTCGACCTAAAGTAGATATCGCTACTGGTCATTATGGTATTGGATAAGTTCCAACCTTATCATACAATTCTCAATAATAGCCCTAAAAGAAAATCAAGCACATTGGTTGCGCCCAACAACCAATTTTCATACATATCAAAACAACCTGCATTCAGAAAATTCCAAACATTCAAGATATATAACCATATACGAAATAAGTACTCTGGTTATTTCTAACAACCAAGTTCACACATATCAAAATAACCTGCACTCAGAAAATTATCAGAACATTCAAGATATATAAAACATATCATAACTAATTGATAGATTAACAGCATGCGATCCGGGCCTCAACCTGGTTCTGGATTTTATGTCCTGGCTCTGACCCGAACTATATTACCATTGTCCTGGCTCCAACCCGGACTATATTTGTAGCATGCCCTAGCTCCATCCCGGACTATATTACCATTGTCCTGGCTCCAACCTAGACTATATACTTTTACCACGTCCTAGCTCCAACCCAGACTATATTTTTAACATATCCGAAGCTCCGACCCGGACTTTAGCTTACCATGTCCTGGCTCCAACCCAGACTATATTATGCAAGGGTTCTGGCTCCAACCTGAACCTACTTATCATTTAGCCGCGTAATGTAAAAGCATTGCAAGAGTAGGCATTGAGCATACCCTGGTCTTAATGACCCAAACAAAATTAGTGTAATCTACTACTACAAGCACACACTAGTATATTCATGTTGTAGCCAAGAAAGAGAAAGGCTAACTTATCTGGAGTCCTTAGTTCCCAACTGGATCTTTAACACCGCTATTCATTTTCCCTTTTTGCAATTACTATAATTAATACAGTGTACTCAGATTAAACTATGGAATATTCTTATAGATAATATTCTACAATAGTTACATGAAATAAATTCTTAGAGACTCTATATTATAGCCTCTTATACACTTCATAGTTTATAAGGCCATATTTCATTTCAGTCTTTACGGTATCATAAGAAAATTGTCCTCACCGCAACACGCTCTCTGTACTGTGCATTTTAATATTCGTTTAAATAAAGAACTCTCTTATCAGATAACTCGTATTTTTGTTTTAGAAAAAGGAGTACTATAGAACTCATATCTTTAGAAAAATACCAACTTTTCGCTCTCTTACAAAAGTTTTCCATTTTCTATCATCTCCAGTTAAGCTAACGACGATCTCATCCTTGTGGCCATTCGTGGTATGGGGAATCGACCTAATAGGGTCCTTACCTATGGGAAAGGGAGGAGTTCATTACGCGGTGGTGGCGATCGACTATTTCACGAAGTGGGTAGAAGCCGAACCTTTGGCAACCATCACTTCAAAGAGAATCCTAAACTTCATGGTAAAGAGTATTATATGCCAATTTGGGCTTCCTAAAAAGATCATGTCAGAAAATGGGACACAATTCGACAGTGATCTCTTCACTGACTTCTTAGAAAAATGTGGCATTATTAAGAGTTTCTCCTCAGTGGCGTATCCACATTCCAATGGACAGGTCGAGGCTGTGAACAAAACCCTAAAGGTGAGCCTAAAGAAGAGGTTGGATGAGGCCAAAGGATTATGGCCTGAACAGTTCCCACAAGTACTTTGGGCATACCGAACCTCTCACAGAACCTCCACGGGACTTACTCCCTTTTCCTCAACTTTTGGAAGCGAGGCCGTCCTTCCAGTCAAAGCCATGGTAGCCACTCACAGACAAAGGAAATTTAACCAGGAGTAGAATGAGGGACTACTTAACGCATCCCTCGATCTGATTGAAGAAAAACGAGAAGAGTCGTAGTTACAGCTTGCCCATTATCAACAAAAGATCACTCACTATTTTAATTCAAAAGTTAAGACATGTAGATTTGGATTGGGCGACCTGGTTCTCCGAAGGGTATTTCTTGCAAATAAAGATCCCAAGGATGGTGTTTTAGGCCTGAATTGGGAGGGACCATATCAGGCCCATGAGGTTTTGCGAGAAGGAACTTTCAAGACAGCTCGGTTGAATGGGGAAGTAGTCCAACAGACCTGGAACGCCCTACATTTGAAAATATATTATCAGTAGCACCACCATCAATGTAAGGCTTATTTATAAAAGCCATTTTATTAAATAATAGGTGGATTATTAAATAATCTTTAAGACAGTATGAGTTCGGGTTCTAGTTTTGTAAAAGCAACCAAGAAAGTTTTAGTTTCTACATTCTAGTTACTTAGGGGGCACATAACCTAAGATTGGAAAAATTAAGCTTGCTTGGTAAGTTTAAATCATTAAAATCCCTGGATACAACCAGGTACAAAAACTTAGAGGCTTGGAAAAATTGATTATTCGACAACCTTTTAAGAGCTCGAGTTTTCAATGAACCTAGTGCGAACTAAGTTGAAATCATTTAAAATCCTAGACGTAACCAGGGCTAAAACTTAAAGGCTTGGAAAAATTGATTATTCGACAACTTTTTAAGAGCTCGAGGTTTCTCTAAACCTAGCGCGAACTAAGTTGAAATCATTTAAAATCCTGGACGTAACCAGGTCCGAAATTTAGAAGTTGGGAAAATTGTTCAATATCAAAGGCCTTGTTAAAGCTCGAGTTATCAATAAACCTAACAGGAACTAAGTTTAAATCATTTAAAACCCTGGACGCAACCAGGTCCGAAACTTGGAAAGTTGGGAAAATTGTTTAATATCAAGGGCTTGTCAAAGCTCGTGTTATTAATAAACCTAGCACAAACTATGTTTAAAAAAAAATAAAAACCCCAGATATAACCAGGTTCAAGGCCTTACTCTTAACAGGTATGATACAAATCAACACACAAAACTTGGATATAACCGAGCTCAAAATATCTATCCCGATCTAAAAATCGATTCCTAAAATCTTGAATGTACAAATAAGGATTCATAAACATGAGAGATAGTAAAGGAAAGATAAATGGATCGAAAAGTTAGATGTATATTGAAATTATCCCAAGGAGAAGAACCTCGAACTGAGCCTGAAGGCAATTATTTAATAAAAAAAACTGTTAAGCAATTACAAACAAATACAAAAAAAGGGTATCACTGAGCTCCATCAGCTCGCTCCTAAGACGTGACCTCCTCGCCATCCCCTTTGGCTGCTATGGAAGCCTCCCCAGTCTTTGACGGTTCTTGAAAAATCCGAGCCTTGAATTTCGCAAGGTACGGATCCCACACCCCGGGTTCCATGAAAGAGAAGTTCCCATCCTGGTTGACGGCCTAGCACTGGTATAGCATCTCTTCCATAGACGATAATGAGGTCGCCTTTTCTTCTTTGACTGCGGCCTCAAACTCGAGCAGTTTTGCTTTGGCTTCATCAACCTCGGCCTAAAGTTGTGCAGTTTGAGCCTGGAGGGCAAACAATGCAGTCTTTGCAGCCAGCTCACTTTCCCGGGACGAGGCGAGAGCAGCCTTGGCATCATGCTCACTCTTTTGAGCAGCCGCCAAGGTAGCTTTGGCGACCTGCTCGCCTTCTTGAGCAGCTGTCAGGGCAGTGTTGGCATCATTTAGTTTGGCCCAGAGCTCATCATTTCTAGCCCTATCCCAGGCTATGCTGTTATACTGGGCAAGGGCAGACTGCAAAACAATAAAACAAGTCAGAGATACCCTTGGTCACAATAAAAAGAAAATTTTCCCCAAGTAAGGAAAGATAACTTACAGTGAGATTCATTCCCATAGCAGATTCCATGAAGTTCTCCGGGTTGCACTCCTTAATGGTCCTTAGATCCCTCGAGCTAGCCTTATAGGCATGCCCCACCATATGGCTTGCCGTCTCATAAATGATACCCCAAAAGGCTTCGAGGATTTTCTCCAGATCCTGGGGATCTACTGGTATCCAGACGGTGGGAGTTGGGACGGTGGGGGATGGAGGCTCAGATTGTATCACTTGGGCCTGAGGAGGCACGAAGCGAGGTGGAGGAGGAGGAAGTTGCTCGGTAGTGACCATAGCTGTCAGAGCTAACTCCCGAATCGAGCTCGGCTCCTTATTTTTGGCAGGGGATTTTGAGGTGTTTCCTGTTGCAGGGGGGTCTTCTTTGTAATCCTAGGCCTCTTCACCACAGGGCCCGAGCCGGTCTTCCTCGCTTGGAAAGAAGTTCTGAGGTCAGGAGCTCTAGGTTGTTCCATCTCTTCGCCTGAAAAGAACAAAAAGGAGTTAGTTCACAAATAAAGTTGTCAAATATATATAAAGAAAGAAAATAAACAAAGATCCTACCCTCCGGGCTGGGGGAGGAGTCTATTATCACGACCTCCGGCCTTGGAACTAATGGAGGAGAGGGGGATTCTACAACTAATATTTCTGGGATCCTAAGGGGTTCAGGCTCAAGTTCTTCCTCAGGGCTGGATTCATCTACGTACGGTCTAAATCTAGGGGAAAATGCACCCTGGAGCAGAGAAGACCAGGTCCTACAGTTGGTTCCATACTCCTCAAAAATGGCAGATCTAATGTTTAAAGTGTTGTCCACAACAACTATGCCCTTAGGGTAACTACTGTCATGGTGTACCACTAGGTGGTCTACGCATTGGAGCAGGGTTATATTACGATCTGGGTAATGAGGATTATGATGGACGAGCTAAGTTTGGGTTAAATCGAACTAACCTAAAATTGGCAACAACCCTATCTAATTCCCTATAAGGGTATGGGCTACCTTGGCTGGAGGGGCTGGCTGCTGCCCCTGACGCAACTTGTTCTAAATCAAGTTCACAAACAGCCTCGGGAGCCCGCCTTTTCCTCACAAGAGGCACCTTGTCCTCTTCTTCCTCCTCGCCCTCAGTGGCTGGCAAGGCCTCCTCTTGAGAGGAGGGAAGCTTATGGATCACCAGAAGGGTAGCCCGGGACCTCAAGGCCAACGTTTGACCTTCGCCGATCAACTTGCACGCCACCATCATGACGTCATTCACGACCTGACGATAGTCCTTCTCACCGGGTGGAAGCCTAGACAACTTCTCATATTGACCCCCGAGGGTCACGGACTTTCCCGTCCTCGCAAATATGGCTGAAGAAGTAACAAATTCAATTAAGACGTGTACAAAAGAAATATCTTGAAAGGAATAAAATGTCATGAGCTGAAGTCACAAAAGTAAGGAACTTACGAGGTCAGTTGAAGTATCGGTGTTCACAATTCAAGAATCCATTTGACATAAAGAACAAGTCTTTGTAGTCGTTGGGATGGCAGGGAAGCTCGATGATGGGAGAAGAGTTGGGAAATCTTGTGAGATAATAGAACCCGTCACCTCGCCTTTTCTGCTACGGGCTAGCTTTGAGGCAGAAAAAGTATAGTATATCTGCTGGGGTGGGGACCTCTCACTCATGCTTCAAAAATGAATATTGCCGCCCCACCAAATGTCTATAAGAATTTTGGGGGAGCTGAAATGTAACGACCCAACTTATTCTAGACTTTGGACCATTAATAACTACTATTCATAGATATTAATCTTAAGAAAACTTACATACAAAATAGTCATAACTTTATTAAAAACTGTAAAGCAAAGGTTAAATACATGAAAATTCATTTAGGATATGGGATCCCATTGTTTTGAAAATATTAAAATAGAACATACCTTAAATCTTAAAATTCGTTACAAAACAAAGTGCGGAAAATACATATAAAGCAGAATTTTAAATGACTAGAAACAACTTCATCCTCGAATCGCTCACGCAGTCCATCAATTCCATTCTCCCTCAATACACATTCCCAAGCTGCCAAGAACCTTCCCGCCGGCATAACTATTTTCCTACACATATAAAACATAAAGGAATGAGCCTAATGCTCAACAAGGAAAATCTACTACAAGCATGAAACAAAATCATACACATAAACTATGAAAATATATCATATATCATAATTCTAACCCATGTACATGGTAACTATTGAGGTTTGCTAACTAAGCAACTATAAGCCTCAAACTATAATGAGGTTTGCTAGTTAAGCAACTGTAAGCCCCAAAAACATAAAAATTTTGGGGTTTGCTATATAACAACTATAAGCCCAAAACATAAAAGTGTTAGGGTTTGCTATATAACAACTATAAGCCCCAAAACATGCATATATTATAACACATAAAATCATACTATAACACTTTTATATAAACATAGCACATATTACATAAGAACTATCCTATTTTCCTAACCAAATAACCGGGATGAGGAGAACAAGGTCAGGATTTTGGAACACTCCTAAAAACCATTAATAAAGAGGTGAGTATTCTAAAAGAAAAGAGATGAAAAGAATGAACTAAACCATCGGGAAGATACTTACCAACAAGAACCTCAAGTTCAAAAAACTTAGATGCCTAACCAAGAATAAAGAATACTGAGTTAGGATTTGAGTAGAGAAAAACTATTAGAACTAATGAAACAATACAGAAAAGGAACTAAGAATAGGAATACCTTTGATTGCTATACGCAAACTACACCTCGATAACAAAATACACTATAAATCTTACTTCCCCAGTGTTTGATAAGCTTATAATGATAAAGCTTATAACCCCAACCCAAGTGTTTAACACTCTAAAGTAATCATAGCAGCTTGTAGGCTCTGAACTCAGCTTGAAGAATGAAAGAAATGGCTGGGTACTAGGTCCTATTTATAGGGTTCAAGAATGAAAAGATCTTCATTTAGCTTGAATAAAAATAATGACTTTTTAATTTAAAAATATTTGAATATTCGTTCAGCAGAGGCTTAAGACTCGGTCAAAAAGATTATGGACTTATCAAGAGGTTAAGGATTAAAATGAGCTCAGTTACAAAATTATTCAAAAATCATGCACTACAGCCGATATATCACCCAAGCTAGGCGATATATCGCCTGGACTAATGTTCCTGAGGCTCGTCGAAGTTGTCGTGCGAAGTTACGTGTTTTTCGTATCCCCGTGTGGTGATATATCGCCCCCTAGAGCTGCGATATATCGGCATACGCTAAAATGTTATACGATTTCAAAGCTGCTGGTAGACTCTAGGATTTTCTAAATATTATTCTTAATAAGCTATTCCTCAAAAATACTTAATTTCTCATTAAACATACATATGAAAAGTGTTATTATCTTATTGGGTCTATCTAAACTTTATAGTATAATAAATATCATCTCCATAATCAGTCATATTAATCAAACCTTAGGTTATAATTAATATTGCTACGAGTGTTGCTATATGTTAAACTATAGGTTAAACTTATAAAATCTACAAGTGTTGCTACGAGTGTCCAACTAAGTCCCGGCTTGAACCAAAATCCACAGTCATAAACATACTACAACTACTACTGGCTATTACTATTACTACTACTATCTAACTAGCTAAGTAAAGTTCTTGGACTCTTCATGAAATGGAGCCAACTTCACGTAATTTAAAAATTTTGTGAAGTATTGGTCCAGGGGAAGAAAGGCCCCAGCCTTCAGATGCTCATCACTCCAAGCTGCGAAATTGTCTTGGAGAGGGGAGCAACTCCGTTCCCCTTTAAACGTAGGTCGGGCAAGGAGAGTTCCAGTCCTGACCTCTATGTTATGGCTCGGCATGATTTTGTTCACCCTCCTCTAGGTCGTGATCTTTGATACGACACGTTCTGCCTCGAAGTAGGCATTTTGGTAAACCACCAGCTCCTTCTCCACCACTAGACTGAAGTGTGGGATGGGAGACTCTGGGGCGATCTGCTTCCCCTTGTTCTTTTGCTGAGCGGATGAGCTTGTTGCATTCTTCTTTGAGGCAGTTTTCTTTTGAGGGACCATCAGATCGCCTAACGAGCAGACCAACCTACTTAGTAGGCGACCTAAGAGTATTTAAGGTCTATGACGCGAGGATATGAAGGGGGAATGGTTTACTTTTGTTATCCGAGCTGAGTTTAGCCTCAGCCCCATCGCGTGATGTCACATGTTACCCTAAGTTATGCGCCTCGGTTTCCTAACAGACCCCTGATATTTAGGGATCCGTGTGTCAGACTGCCAGACCACTACTTTCCTTGGGAGGCGGTTTAGTGCAAAACCACCCAAGAAACGTAACATCTAAGCTATCTGGTTTGAAACCTAAAAACCTTTCATCTCCTTTATCCCGAATGGGTATTCTTTAAATTAATTCACCATTAAAATTACCCAGATTTACCCATAAATTTCCCAGTTTTATGGATGTCTTATTTCTAGAGCTATTTTTGGACTCACCCGTTGAACCTAAGTTGAAACCTATTCCCTAAAAACATTTAGAAACAGTCTAACAGTGACTACAGTGAATATTGCAGATGAACATGGTGAAGAACAAAAGTCCATTAAAAAAACTCTTAAAAATCAAAGAATGAGATACTTACAATATGTTCTTCAACGTTGATATGTAGACTTAGCGAAGGGAAGTTCCTGGAAAATTTCTGAGCGACTGGGTGCGACGAACAAATTTTAGGGATTTCTGGAAAAGAAGAGAGGTTCAGAAGTGCAGAAGAGGAAATTTTTTAAATGAAAGGTGGTGAAGTCTGAAACTTGGCCATCCCTTTTATACGTAAATTGTGTAGATTGATCTGGGCCATCCAATTGGGTTAGTTCAAGATCCAAGGACCAAGGTTAAATAGACAAAATGGCGGCAAAAAGGTGACAAGACAATTATTGCAGTCCTCGAAACCCAAACAGACGCCAATTGCAGTACACCACGTGTCCATTACTCGAGTAGTGGGCATGCGTGGTTTTGTGTGACAGAAGTCTAAAAGCCCCTACTATGTAGGTCAGAAAGTGATGACGTCATACACGAGCAGGAGCTTGGGGGGAAAATGTTGTACCCTAATTTTAGCCCGAGTTCATTCACTCAGTTCGGGTACAGCTGGCAAATAAATATACGAAGAAATAACCAAGAGAATGATATCTGCTTATTATCCACGTAGGCAGCTCCAATTTCATGTGGACACGTGTGGTATTAGGCATCTTGGGTTTAACCTGAGCTACGGACACAAAGGTTATGAAGCGCGAGCTCATAATATTCAAACGGCAGTCAAAATACGAGCTTGGAGGAGATATTCAGCTTGTGGTAATTCGAATATATTGCACACCCACAGATCCCCAAAGACTCGGGTCCTTTTATGTGTTTATTTATGATCAGGTTGTCATATTTAATGTCTCAGATATTAGGAGAATATTTATTTATGATCAAATCATATCCCATTATAAATGGGAAATGTATGTATTAAATGTAATAAATATGTATATGCATGATTGACTCACGTGGTTACCCAAACCTGTCTATGGAATTCCCTTATAAATACTGGGAATGTAGGACAGGGAAGGGGACCATTATTCTGTAATACTGAAACTCTGGCAAAATAGAGAGAGAAACAACAATAATATAGACTCGTGGACTAGGTGGATTTTAACCACTGAACCACGTAAAAGATTTGTGTTCTTGTGAATTCATTTCATGTTTCATTACAGTTTACTACTAAGCACTAATCTACCTTATTATTTCTTAATATACTGCTGGCGAAAAATCAGGTCAACAGAGACCAATCTTTCAGTAATGCCCTGGGGTAGCCAAGACCGTTACACTTTGTATTTATAAAGGTGCAAGACATGCTAATCAAGTCATATAGTTGGAAACGTGTCACTAAAACCATTAATGAACTAGGGTCAAAAGGTTTTGTTCATAAATGATACATTTCATATAAATAAATGTTTTGAACATGGGATCCCAAAAGAAGTAATGTTGAAGGACAGTTTACAAAATTTCTAGGTATAAACAACCGCTAGCCACTCTAAGGGAAAAACAGAAATTTATGGTCCTCCTGTTCCTGTTCCTCCCTTAACCATGGCGGCCGAGCAGCTAGTCATGTACATTCCGCCTCTAAAGTTCTCCAAGTCATGGCCAATCAAGCTTACCCTTGCCTTTACCTGCACCACGTAGCACTCGTGAGCCAAGGCCCAGCAAGAAAACACAACATCATAGCACAAACAATGATAATAATCAAATAACTCTTTAAGCATGTCCAAACACTTAGCAGTCCACATTAATCACATAGTCCATAGACATAACCAGAAAATCCACAAACTAATACTCAACTATTCAGCATGTCATATTCAACAGTTAACAACGATAACCAAATCACATAATAATCAGGGTCGACGCCCTCAGGTCGTACCCTCTGTTTACCCCACTGACTCCGATCCGCTTAAACCGAGCTCAGTGAATATTAAGCTGTCCTCAGCTACCAGTGGCTGAGCCGCGCCCTGTGCGCCAATATAAACTCCTGCACTCTTTGGTCGTTTGTTTATTATTCACATGGCATAATACCATCCTGCATAATGCATACAGAAATAGGGATCCCTTAATCCCATTATAAACTCATAACCGGGTACAGTTTTCTTACCTTTAATTCCAAGTGTTCTGGTTACGAGAGATGACCCTTGAGCACGATCCGTTTCCCGAGCCTTGGCTTACACCTAGTCACAACCAAGATAAGGGATTCCATCAATAATAATTGCATAAAGGTTTCCAGACTAATTTCTAGCCTCCGGGACATCGAATTCCACCAATCACGGTAGTGGAATCGATCCCGAGCATCCTAAGTTAGATTCCCGCGCCTAAAATCTCCATAAGGCCGAAAATGTCCTTAAGAGCCGCGGCTTAAGCTTCCTATGCCGCGGTCCGCCCCTGTCCAGAGGCCCAGCCTCACCAAATAATAGACACGGGTCACGGCCCAACACACCCCATGCCGCGGCCCGCCCCTCTTCCTCAGCTCCCATCTGCTCCAGAGGGCTATGGCACACCAAGAACAGAACCGCGGCCCGACCCTTTTGAACCCAGAAAACCCACCATTTTTAACAATCAAATCTCACTCAAATCCACCCAAAACCATCCTAATGATACAATTCAATTATCACAAACATTCTAACATGTTTCCAGCAGCGTAGCCCAACAAAAACCTAGCTTAGAAACTCATCAAAATAACACTTTAATCTTTGAAACCCACAAACTTAAGAACACTAAAACCATCCAAGAGAACACGGAATTCAGATGCTAAACTATAAATTAGAGCTTACCTTCACTGAAGAACCAATCCAGCAAGCAATTGCTGAGCTAGTTCCCAAATCCTTAGCCTCAGCTTAATCTTCAAAGTTAAGAACCCAAAACACTTAGAACCCAGCTCAAAACTATATAATTTAATCAGCCAAACCACAATTCAACACTTACCTAAATCACTGGTCTGAACCTTTAGATTGTTACTGAGATATCCCCAAGATTCCAGCTCAAACCTCTGGATTTTTAGCCAAATCTTCCTTAGTTCCAATGGTTCCTTGAGAGAAAGAGAGAGAGAGTTGAGCTGAGAAGAAGAAGGGGTCGGTTTGGGTGTTTCTAGCTAATTCCTTCTTTGCTTTATCTTACTTAAGTTAATTCCAAAGCTTGGGTACTGAAAACGTCCCCAAGGGCAAAATGGTAAACTTCCCCAGTATTCCCACCTAGGCTTCCTAACCTCAAATATATCTCCAATTATTTATTTTCATAACCCGATAACCCAAATAACCATCTAATACCCAAAATACCCCTTGACTCGCCCCGAGCCAAGTACTGGGTCCCGTTGTGACTTTCCCGCTAACTGGCTCCCTAGGACCGCCTCAAGTCGCATGCTGCAGATATATATCCACATAATAATGTGGTCCTCACAATTATAACATATAATCACATTTATGCCCTCAACAAGCTAAAATTACGAATATACCCCTTTAAGCTAAACAGGGCTTACATGCATACTAATACTCTTAGACATGCATTTCATATATCCATATACTCATATATGCATGCATATCACATAATCATGCATTTTCACCATTAATTCACATAACTCCCCAATTATGCCCTCTCGACACACTAATCAATGCCCTTAAGCCTTATTAGTAATTTTGGGTCATTACACTTTCTTTGCATAAAGCTAGATCCCTTACCAGATCATCACAATGGCTATACAAATTCACGAATAATCACAAATTCATATAATATCATTTATCAAAATAATATTCCACATAATTCTTCACCGGCTCCAACCGACTACTAGCGTGTATTCAAAACATGGGACATTACAATTGACTCCGACCAATGTTCCATCATCATCAACACAAGTTGATGATAAAATTCCTACTCTTCATGTCCAACTGACGCAAGTCTTTTTAAATGAAGAAAGTACCACTGTTCCTGAGCAAACTATCACGGAGCCTCGTCGTAGTGGGAACGTTTCTAGGAACCTAGTTTTCTATGGTTTGGATGGTCAAACCAATATGGTTGTTGGTGACACTGGTGACGATGATCCATTGTCTTTCAAATAAGCAATGGCTAGCCCTGAAAAGGAACTATAGCTGGAAGCCTTGAAACAAGAAATTGAGTCAATGTACTCAAATTTCGTGTGGGATCTTGTGGAAGCACCTAGTGACTTTAGGACTGTTGGGTGCAAGTGGATCTACAAGAAGAAATGAGGTGTTGAAGGAAAGATCAAAACTTATAAAGCTCGATTAGTCGCAAAGGGTTATACCCAAAGAGAAGGCGTGGACTATGAGAAAACTTTTAGTCCGGTAGTCATGCTCAAGTCCATTCGCATCCTCCTATCCACATCAGCCGCTCTTGGTTATGAGATCTGGAAAATGGACGTCAAGTTATCTTTTCTTAATGGGAAGCTTGGCGAAGTCATTTATATGGATCAACTAGAAGGATTTAAAGTAGTTGGACAAGAAGGAAAAGTTTGCAAGTTGAATAGGTCCATTTATGGACTTAAGCAAACTTCTCGTTCCTAGAATCTTAGGTTTGATGAGATAATAAAAACCTATGGCTTTGAAAAAAATATTGATAAGCCTTGTGTTTGCCAACTAAGGGAAAATCAAATAGTGGTATTCCTTGTAACGTCCCAACTTTGCTAATAAGGCTTAGTGCCTTGATTAGTGTGCCAGGAGGGCATAAATGGATTATTATGTGAATTTAATTGAATATATGTGAGATTATGTAAAATATATGAGTTGTATGATGATATGACTATTTATGCATGTTTAAGTGTATTAAATGTGCTTATAGGCCCGTTTATGTTAAAAAGGGCATTTCTGTAATTTTGACCCGTTGAGGGTATAAATGTAAATTATATGTGCTTTGTGAGTGGGACCACATTATTATGTGGATATATTCGATATATGTGGCATGAGACGATTCTAGTCAGAAATTTGGCAAAAAAGTTGAATTAGTGATTAATACCCGGCTCGGGGTGCGCCTAGGGATATTTTAGTAATTTGGTGAGTTACCAGGGATGTTAGAGTATGGGTTAAATTTTGGGGAAATTACTAGTGTTTGGAAGACTAACGGGATTAATTAGGGATTTTAGATGGAATTTTGAGGTTTAGCGGGAAATGCAGCAAAGGACTAAATTGCCCTTAGGGCATTAGAGAGCAAGGAAATAGGTAAGGCCATTTCGGTCTTTTAATCCCAAAGAAGGTGACTTAGTTACTAGGCTGCTTCAGCAAAAGGAAACCCAAAAACACATAAAGAGACACCCAGCAACTCTCTCTATTCCTCTCTCTTGGTTCTCTTTCTTCCCTTTGGAGTGGTTTGGGTTCTATGGATTTTTGAGGTGAAAGCTTGGGAAACTGAAGGGAATTGGAGCTAGAGTTGGGCTAAGGCAGCTTAGGTCGTGTCGTGATCATACAACTAAGAAACTTGGAAATTCAGAGGTAACCTAAGTTCTTTAGAGGTTATTTTGGAGTTTTGATGAGAGTTTGAATTATGGGTTTATGATTAAGTTTTGATTTGTTTTTAAGGTTGTTTACTATTTGTCTGAACTTCTGAGTCCATTTCTGGTGTTGGTTTGGGTTAAAGCTATGTTTTGGGGCAGATTTGGGAGACTTGCGATTTCTAAAAATCGCAATTTTTCTGAGTTCGCAGGGCCGCGCCACGCCCCTGCTCTTAGGGCACCGGGACCCTCACAAACTTAGAGGCCATGGTAGTTCCCTGAACCGTCGCGACACTCGGTGGGCTGCACCGCGACCCGTATCCAAGCAAAAGGAGGAGTGGGTTCTCTGACTTGAGGAGGGGTGTTGTGGCTCAAAATTAGGGATTTTGGCCAAATACGGTTTTTGAGTACGGGAACTCATATGTAAAGGCTCGGGAAGGATTCTACTACCCGATTTAGTAGAATTCAAGGCCCCAGAGGCTAGGAATCAATCTTGAAGCTTTTAATTGGTTTATTTCTTGATGTATATCCATTATTATGTTGTGACTAGGGGTACCGCAAGGCTTAGGAAGGAAAGGATCTTGCTCCTTGTCGCCTTACCCCATCGTTGAGGACTCGAGGTAAGAAAATTATTTCTTGCACCCAGTGTAGGGCATGCGCCCCAATTGTAGGGCACATGAGGGAGTGTGCCATGATACCTTTATCGTTGAATGTTTACTGTGTTTGAATTTATGTTGTCCTATTTGTTGGTACTGATTGCTTGGTCGGGAGACTGTTAACGACATTACATGTGTAATGTATGCCGTAGTGGTGGGGCCATAACGTGGATAAGGTATCCGCCATAGTGGCGAGGCCATTATGAAGATGGAATGTCCATCCACTCAGCATGAGTCGTATAATGTTTGGAAAATATATTGTTGGAAAGTCTATATGAGTAGGATGTGGTTATAGAGTATGGAATAAATGATAATGTTATTTGATTATATGTATGATTGTTGGGTTTTCTTGATGGACCTCAGCTCACAGGTGCTTCGTGGTGCAGGTAAGGGCACGGGAAGGCTGGACCAGCCATGAGTTGGAGAGCTATGGGGGTAGCATGTACATACTCAGCCTGTTCGACCGCCACGATCGAGATATTTTGGGGAACACGAGTCATTAGTTGAAAATTTCCCGCTTAGGTCGGCTAAGTCTGTATTTATTTTTGGATGAACTTGTATTTATTTGAAAATTTTGGGATCCCTTGTAATTACTTAACCTTTTAAATGAAAAGTCCAACTTTTAACCAAAACTTTTGATACTTAAACCGTCATTTAACCCTAATTACACTTTTAAGTCCAAACGACTCGCTTAACAAGTTAATCACTATTTTTAACACACAGTGTAACGGTTCTGACTATTCAGGGCATTACATTCTTGGTTCTTTTTGTAGATGATATCTTACTCATTAGAAAAAATGTTAAGAAATTATTAGATGTGAAGAATTAGCTGAGCACTCAATTCCAGATGAAGGATTTGGGTGAAGTGAGTTATGTTCTAGGTATCAAGATCATTAGGGATAGAAAGAACAAACTATTAGCTTTATCTTAAGTAGCTTACATTGATAAAGTGCTTGAACGTTTCTCAATGTCAAATTCCAAGAAAGGACGTCTACTGTCCCGCCATGGAATTCATCTTTCAAAGAAGCAGTCTCCCCAGACTCTTGAAGAGGAAGATGCAATGAGAAAAGTTCCTTACGCATCTGCAGTTGGAAGCCTGATGTATGCTATGTTGTGTACTAGACCAGCTATCTACTATGCAGTGGAAGTAGTGAGCATGTATCAGTCAAACCCAGGACCCGAACATTGGATTGCAGTTAAGCATATCCTGAAATATTTAAGACGGACTAGGGATTATATGTTAGTCTACAAGGGTGGTGTTTTGAACCCTGTAGGCTACACCGATTCAGATTTCCTAACTGATGTCGATGATAGGAAGTCTCCTTCTAGAATGGTGTGTACTCTTGGGGGTGGAGCTGTGATATGGAGAAGCGTAAAACAATCTGCGATCTCAGATTCCACCATGGAGGCTGAGTACATAGCTGCATCTGAAGCAGCTAAGGAAATAGTCTGGCTAAAGAAGTTCTATTCAGACCTTGGTGTTATTCTAGGGATAAACTGTTTGTGTTATTTTGTGACAACACAAGAGCGATAGCCAACTCAAATGAACCTCGAAGGCACAAGAGGAGTAAGCATATAGAAATGAAGTATCACGTAATTCAAGAATATGTGGCCAGGGAGTTGTGAAGGTTATGAAGTTTGCATCTGAATACAATCTTGTGAATCTGTTTACAAAGACACTACCAGAAGCTACATTTGATAAGCATATCATGGAAATAGGATTAGTAGAATTAAGGCATTAGTTTCAATTAGTGTAAGTGGGAGTTTGTTGGGGTTTTATTCCCTAATTAAAACTAAAGTTCTTTGTAATCTCATTTTATTATCAATAAAATAATATAAATTATTTTTGACTTGGTCAATCACTTTGCTTGCATGTTTTATTTTCATGATTATTTGTTTAATATAAACTTCTATTAAATCTCGATCATAGAGCTAATATTATTTATAGTGACGTAATCACAGTGGAATATAAATATGATTATATGTTCAAACATAAGTTAGTCCTAAGATTATTCAGTGCACATGATTTACATTGACTTGCCAATCTATGATATGGTCTACTTACACATTGTAGTGTTATGTTCTTTCTGAAACATTAGCAAAGTAGATATTGACTTTAGATAGATAAGTAAATATACCGTTATTATCTAATAAAGTCATATCATAAAATTGACCATAGGTAAATTCAATCTCAATTCAGAGTGGTTAGTATTCTAACTTATTGTATTATTCAAGTCCTTTGATTTGTTCGTTACAACCTTACCCTACGGACTAGCCCATACTTACATCTTGGGGACCTGGTAGTATTATTGAGTGGGAGTGTTAATCATAGATATGAACATCTATAGATTCTAACAAGAAGTGAAATGATGATCGCCTTATAGCTTGGTTCAACGAGTTAAATGATTGAGTACTAATTTTTGGGATTAAAGTTCATGGAAATATCATTTTACAAGGAAATTAGTGTTATTTAAGGATAAAATACAATGAGGGGTAAAATAGTAATTTGTACCCGACTTAGTTGTAGATCATCTATAGAGTATTGAATGAAAAATTATGGTTGTAACAATGGATAACGTATTTACTTTAAGTGTAAAGCGTTCTATGAGTTCAAGAGTGCAATTTCGAGTCTTTAGTGGAGTCACGATAAATCAGTAAGGTAGTGAAATTATTCGATAATAATTTTACGGTAACTTATTGGAGCTTGAATTCATGGGTCCATGGTCCCCACAATGCCTTTGATTAAATCATCTAGATAGTCTCGATTAATAATTTAATTATCAATTAGGATTGTCAAAATTATTTTGTGTCAATTTTGGACAATTTTACTAACATGTGGAATTTAGAGAAGAAAAGAGAAATTTGGGAAAATTTATTAATTATGACAAATTTTTGTCAAATTGATAAATAGTATTAAATCAATATTCAAATTATAATGAGTTGATTTGAATAAATCATTTAATTAATTAATTATTGTTTAAATATATTTATAATTATATATAAAGCTTTAATATAACTGTAAAGATTTCGTAATATACGAAATCAGTGTATATAATATATATTTTTTAATTAATTAATAAGAATTTCATTTTAATTATTTAATTAAATTGAATTAACCCTAAAGTTTTGATATAAATAAGTACTTAAGTCTAGGGTTTTGTAATCTAAAAGTAGTGAAGTGAAGAAAGGAAAAACATAGACTCAAGAGACCTATTGTATCCACTCATATCTTTTTTCTTCTTCTTTATAATTTTCCCATCTCATGCATTGAGAATTGCCCACTCTAGTTTAGGTGATCAAAGGAAATTGTGGAAGACTGTGTAGTTTGAAGATCCAGTTCACTCTCTTGTCCTTACTCTGCAACATAAAGGAACAAATGTTAGAGAAAGTGAAGGAAGGAGTCTAAAGATCGCTACGTAAGAAGTAAGATTCTTAAACTCTGTTATTTGATTTACTTTACGAAGTTCATTAGAAACATGTTTCTAGGTTGTGTTTATATGTTAATATATTTAATATATGAAACATACACGAAAATACTTATGATTCTATAAAATGTATTCCCAAAAAGTACGACGTAATTTAGGTATGGATTGGCTTTCTATGTATGGTGTAGTGATCACTTGCAAGAAGAGGAAAGTGGTCTTCCATACAGTAGGCGAGGAACCATTCACTTTTCAAGGAACGTCCAGATACAAGAAGTTTACCATGGTCTCAGCAATGAGAGGAAGTAAGATGTTGGAGGACGAATGTATTAGGTATCTAGCTCACATTGTGGATAAGTACAAAGGGATAATCTATGAACACTGGATGTGCCAATCGTATTTAAGCATCCCGAGGTATTTCGTGACGATCTTCCAGGCATTCCACCATACCAAGAAGTAGTTTTCGAGATAGAGTTGGTCCCTGGAAAGACACCTATCTTGAAGACTCTATATCGAATGGTGCTAGCGGAACTTAAGAAATTGCAGACCCAACTCCAAGATTTGTTAAATAAGAAATTCATAAGGCCAAGTCATTCTCTGTGGGGAGCCCTAGTTTTTTCCATAAAGAAAAAGGATGGCTCCATGAGAATGTGCATAGACTATCAAGAATTGACCAAGTTAACGATCAAAAACTGATATCTGCTTCCCAGAATCGATGATCTATTCGATCAACTTCAGGAGCATTGATATTCTCCAAGATAGATCTCTGGTTAGGATACCACTAGCTTAAAGTTAAAGAGTTAGACATACCCAAGTCGACGTTTCTAACGCGATATGGGCACTACGAGTTCGTGGTCATGTCGTTGGACTCACCAATGCACTGGCAACATTCATAGACCTCATGAACCGATTATTTATCGAATTCTTAGATAAATTTGTTATCATTTTTATCGAAGACATTTTTATATACTCGAAGAACCAAGAGGAACATGTGGTGCATCTGGAAATGGTCCTCCAGCGTTTGATGGAACCTAAGTTGTATGCTAAATTCTCCAAGTGTGAATTTTGGCTGGAAAAAGTAAGCTTCTTAGGTCATGTGGTGTTGGACGAAGGGATATCTGTGGATCCTACCAAGATAAAGGCAGTGAGTCGGTGGAAACCCCTGAAAAATGCTCAGGAGGTGGGAGTTTCCTCAGGTTAACAGGGTATTATAGGTGGTTCGTAGAAGGGTTCTCAAAGATAGCTACACCCATGACTGCCCTTACCCGAAAAATTTCTAAGTTCGTATGGACTGAGCAATGTGAAAGGAATTTCCAAGAGATAAAAACGAGACTAACCACTGCCCCAGTGTTGACTATCCCCAGCGAGGATGAGGGATACACAATTTACAACGATGCCTCATAACAAGGATTGGGGGTAGTTCCGATTCAACATGGCAAGGTGATCATTCACGCGTCACGACAGCTAGAGAATTACGAGAAGAACTACCCAACACATGACCTAGAACTGGCTGCTGCAGTGTTCGCATTGAAAATCTAGAGGCATTATCTCTATGGGATACACTGCGATATTTACACCGATAACAAGAGCCTGGAGTACTTCTTCACTCAAAAGGAACTGAACATGAGGTTGCACCGATGGTTAGAATTATTCAACGATTATGATTGTGATATTTTGTATCATTCCGAAAAGGTCAATAAGGTGGCAGATGCTTTGAGTCGACAGCCGATGGTGTGCGTGATGACCATACAAGAAATGTTGTCAGAGTTACAACATGACATCTCTACATTGGATCTCAAAGTGATAGTAGGAAGATTAGTGAACCTTTCAGTACAAGCCACCATTATGGAGGCCATACAAGGAGGGAAACTATTGGAGCATTAGTATAAGCAGATCAAACACGAAGTGAGGAAGGACATGCGACCGGGGTTCCACATATCGAAAGATGGGGTGTTAGGGTTTAAAGGAAAAATTTGTGTTCCCAATGATGCAGAAATCAAGAAGCAAATCTTCTATGAAGCGCATGATGCCCCCTACGCAATGCACCCCGACACCACGAAGATGTACCCGTTATCTTAAAAAATACTTTTGGTGGCCGAAAATGAAGAAAGAAGTAGCAGAATAAGTGACGCATTGCCTAACGTGTCAACAAACAAAGGAGGAGCATCAAAGACCAGCGGGGTTGCTACCATTATATATTCCATAATGGAAATGGGAGATGGTCACGATGGACTTTGTCACTGGCCTGCCCACGACCCCAAAGAGGGAAGATACCATTTGGGTCATTGTCGACAGACTGACCAAGTTAGCACACTTTCTGCCAATTAAGATTACGTACTTTGCATATAAACTAGTAGATTTATATATTGCAGAGATCGTGAAATTACTTGGAGTACCCGCATATATAGTTTCGGACCGAGACTGGAGATTTACTTCGGTATTTTGGAGAATGATTCAAGAAGGTTTGGGGACCCAGCTTAAGTTTAGTACCGCATTTCATCCCCAAACTTACGGTCAAAGCGAACGAACCATCTAGACATTGGAAGATATGTTGAGAGTGTGCTCAATATTTCACGATCATGGAATACAAAGCTATCATTAATGGAGTTTGCTTATAAAAATAATTACCATGACTCCATTAAGATGGCACCATATGAAGCTCTGTACGGGAGAAAGTGTCGATCCCCAATTCATTGGCATGAAGTGGGTGAAAGATGATTCTTGGGACCAGACGAAGTTGATCAAGTTATAGAGGACATCAAGAAGATATGAGAAATATTACAGACCTCAGTTGACCGACAACGCAAATATGCATATCGACGTCCAAGACCTTTCGTGTTTGAGGTCGGAGATAAAGTATTTCTGAAGGTAGCCCCTTTAAGTGAAGCCTTGTGGTTTGGAAAGAAAGGAAAACTAATTGCGAGATTTGTTGGACCGTTCGAAATATTGGAAAGAATTGGAGAAGTAGCTTACTGATTAGCTCTTACACCCGCTTTGGCTCAGGTGCATGAAGTATTTCACGTATCTATGTTAAGGAAATATGTGGAAGATCCTACTCATGTACTCAATTATGAACAATTGGAAGTAGATCCAAAGCTATGCTACGAGGAAAAGTCGATTATGCTTTTGGATTGGAAAGACAAGGTGTTACGCAATAAGACTATTCCCTTGGTTAAGGTATAGTGGTGCAACCACGGAGTAGAAGAAGCAACCTAGGAAATCGAGTGAAAGATGAAAGAATTATACCCACAATTGTTTTAAGTTTCGAGGACGAAACTTGTATAAATTGTAGGTATTGTAATGCCCCGCGTCTAAATAACCGGGTAGAGTTCGGGTTTACGGGAAATTTTATTCTCATAAATTTTACTTCCAAGTATTTCCATACTTGTAAGAAATATGGTATGCCTTGTATGTAAGTTATGTGTTTAAATATTAGTTATTATATAATATGTTTTGTTATGCAATCAAACTAAGACTACAGTCGCAGACCAAGTCAAAATCCCTAATCGGGTGAAAATCTCAGATCTAAAATATTCACCAATAATTATGGTGAAAAAAATATAAGTTGAGCATAGAATAATTATGAATAAGGGAAAACAAATAAGTTTAATAAATTTTCTGGTAAAATTCAATATGTGCAAGCTATGGGAAAATACTTATTCCTGCTTAAGGTGGAATTAAGACCAAAGGAAATTATATAAGTAAAATTATGTAAATATTTATTTAGTAAGACTAATGTCGTCAAATATTTTTTTTGGTGTGACATTCAATTAAATGAAAAATCCTAAGTTCCTTTAGTTGAAAACTATAAGAAATTACATTTTTACAAATGTACCATTCTAGTCTTGGGGAATAAGCAGCTTTATTTAAAAATAAAAGAAAATAGGAGGGCATAAGTGTCATTTAGAGAGGTTGGCTTTCCTGTGAGTGGTAAGAGAGTCATCACATTCCTACTGTCACTTCAAGTCTTACACTAAACTATCTAAGAGCAAAACCAACAACTCACTCTTCCTCTTTCCTTTCCTCTCTACACGCCTAGCCTCTCTTTTTTCCTTTCTTCTTTCTCTTCACCATTTCAGCAAGAAAGCTCTTCCATCTCACTAGAAAATCTGAAAAAGAAACCTCCCTCTCTCCTCACAAGAACTTCATTAGAGCACCTCCAAACTTTAGCTCATCAAAGAGGTAAGTTTCTCATGAACATTTCTTGCTCTTCTTCCCTTCTCTTGGCTGAGCACCCTTGGGTGCTTTCTCATTTCATTTTTTTAGTTGGAGCTCTATCAAACTCAGATCATGTATGTTTGAAAGAGTAGGAATCCATTTCAAGTAGGGAAATGAGCTAAAAGCTTGTGCATGCAAGCCTTATTGTGAAAAGAAAAATTCAAGGTAAGCTTTCGGGTTTCAAAATCTCTCAATTTTCTTTTGTTATTCTAAGATTTGTTTGAATCTAATCATGGGTAGTTTGGGATGGGTGTTAAGATGTTAAGAGGATAGAGGAGTGGTTCGAAAAGGTCAATGACGCATAAGAAACAAAACCTAGAACTTCAAAGGTAAAAATCTTGTGTTTTGGTAATAGTTTATGTTTAATCTTCCAATCTGCGTTTTTGAGATGCATGGAAGGTTTTGATCTCTTGTTTATGTTTTAATAAGGTGTGTGATAGCATTAGATGATGCATGCATGTGTGCAATGTGAATATTTTAGTGGAAATCCAAAATTTCCATAGGAAGTTATAAAAATTTCTTGCTGCCAGATTTAATAGGTAACATCCAATGAGTTAAACCCTGATTTTACAATCTGTTCTCATAAAAAGGTTTTCACCAATGTTAAATATGGGAAGAGTACATAAGTTTAGGCTTTTGAAACACTTAAAAATGTTTTCTAAAGTAGGAGTTATGACCCTTGCAAAATCCATACTCAATCTGAAATCTAATCCTGGTAGCTTGCACTTAAATTTTTGAAAAATATTATTGAACATGCTATGTTTACATTTAGGAGCTAATATTTGGTAAACTTTTAGTAGATATATTGAATAGGAAGCATGTAATACAGATTTGTTAAATTCATTATGGTTTGTGAGTTGTGAATTTTCTAACTAAGATAGTCAAAATTGTTTGCTGTCAAGATAGTGTTGTTACAGAGTTTTCAACTTGCCAAACTTTATATTATTGGTCAAACTTTCAAATGAGACTTCCAGCATTTCATTTTTTAAGAAGAGTACTTCAATTTAGCATTTTAAAGTACTAAAAAATATTCATGTACCAATGATCACACCAAAATAATGATGAAACGTACTTTTGTTATCAATTTATTTTACAGTATTTATTAGGTATTTAGGTGCAACTTTCAGCCTAATTTATTGGCTTTCACCTCAAATATCCCAAATCATGATTACACAAATATCAAATTATAATTGTGGAATTCCCTGTATGACTTACTATATCTTCAATTTTTTTTGCAATTTAATTAAAATTTTTGAAATAATTATATGCAAAAGGAATATCAGTAGCACAATTACTTAAAATTTTAGATTTGTTACAGATATATTGCTTTTTTTAAAACGATAAAACTATCAAAATCTATTTTTTTGTGTGACGTTAACATCTTATCCATTAACTCCTAAAATGTGCAATATAATTAATTTTTTTGCCCATATAAATGTTACAAATCTAGAATTTTGGGTTGTTACATAATTAAGGATTTTAAGTTTTTTATTTTTTATTTTTTTTATGAATCCTTTCAATATATATTTTTTTTCAACAAAGCGGCTAAAGCGTATAAGTTAATAAGTTACCTAAAATTATTCTTTAAAAAAAACCAAAATTGTGAATTTATTGCACTTATATACCAAAAAAGTTAATCATGTTGCAAAAATAGTGTAACCCTATTTTAGAGTAACATTTTGAGGCATGGTTTATTGAGACTCACTTGTTATTAGTGAGATGTCTTTGGAGATTTGTATTCTCCTCCACGAGTACATAAATATCAAGTATCAATATGCTCAAAATAGTTATGGGGTGAATGAGAAATTGTCACTTAAAGTAGGCAAAATGATAAGGGAAAATAATGTGATTTGTGTTAATTCAACATGAAAATTTAAGTACCCTTTTAAATTGGTATATATATAATTTCATATCCTTATCATGGTAAGTTGATAAACAACGAGACTCTCTCTTACATGCACAGAGGATGCAAATCATTGTGGGTGAAGAAAAAACACATTAAACTTGTGTGCGCTATTGAGTCCTACAAGCATGAATGTATGCCCATAAAGCCCGGTCTATGTTGGACTTGTTTTGCAACCCAGCATTAATTTTTTCCTTAAAAGTCAACAAAAAAATTATAGAACACTCTAAACATGAGTCTGGAAGATCTCCTCTTGGCTTGCACGAAAATTGCTTCATAATAATCAATTTTGGGTAGTTACCCAAAATTAAATTTTTGGGCAGTTACCCAATTTTGTTTGCTTGATTCTCATCCTCTTGGCCCCCCTTAAAGGCTATAAATAGAGGGCTTGACCTCATTGTTTGACACATCATTCGAAAATCTCTCTCTTAAATTTTGAAACTCTCTCTTTCTCTTGATAAAACTCTCTTGGTTCCTGGTTGAACCTCCTTTGAGTTCATACCATATGGCGTTGTAGCTCTCTTAGTCCTCAGTCACATCTTGATGGTGTTCTTAGGCATTGGTCAGTTCGTTGGGAGTAGAAGCAAGGTGCTTAGCTGCTGCTCATAGACCATTTTATCATGGGAGACAAACGCCGTTAGCAATCCTCTAGCACCCCGTGAGGAGGCATAATTGTTTTAAGGAGATAGTATGGAACACTAGACTCGGTTTCACACAAAAACGATATTTATAATACATATGCTTTATTTTATTTTGATATATTTGTATTATCTTCATCTCCACTTCTCAGAATATATGTTTATGTTAGTTATTTTATATCAATATCACATGTTATTTATTTTATTTATAATCAATATCACATGCCCTATTTTTCAACAAATCATTGCATAATGCATTACATGCATTTTTAGGAGTTAATGGAGAGATGACAATAGCCACACAAAGCTATAACATTCAGTACTGAACCGTTATAATTGTTATATTATTTTATATAAATAATATAATGTTAATTAAATGAGTGTGACAAATAAAATGGGGTGTGTCAATTTGTAACATACAAAGGGAAGTTGCAAATTTGGTTACTGATTTGTAACTCCCAAAATATCACCATAATCAATATGTAAAAGAAGTTACATATTCTTAATTTAATTTTCATGTGTTATATTGTTTTATAGCAGTTGGAGATGTTATTTTGATAGCTAATAAGTGTTTGGATGTTATAAAATTGCATGAGAGATGATTTGGGACATTTTGACATATTGTAACCAAAGTTGGTACATGGGGTTACAAATCAGTAACCTAACCGTTCCAGTTTTAAAGCATATTTTTTATGCTTTGAACGTTGTAAAATCCCAACAAATTCTCAAATCATTCCTTTAATTCTATAAATACCCAATTTATAATTGGTAACACGCAAGGGGTTGGTAGAATTTAGAAATCAATTGGTGATCTCAAACTCTATAATTAGAGACTTTTGTTCACTTGTAAGACAACTAATTTTCTATTCATAAAACATACCAAATTCTTGATAATTTCAAAGAATTATTTCTTAAACTTGAGAGTCCCTTAGTGGTTAGAGATATGAGAAAATAAACTTTTTGATAAATGTCTAGAACTTTTTTCAAATTGGTGAAATCCACTATTCTACACTTAAGGTGGTGTAAGTGTGAAAGTTTCTTTTGTGCTTTTTGTTCTTACTTTTCTCTATTGTTCATATTGTATTATTATTGGTTTGAATTTGTAATTATTCAGTTCTTTTATTTTCACTTTTTTTATTTGTATTTTAAACATAGAATTATAATATTTATTTTATCAATTATCTTGCAAGTGTATATTCCACAATAATAATATATTTATAGTATACAAGTGTAATAAATTTAAAATTATAAGTAATTTTGCCGCTAATTTCCATATCCATCGTAAGAAATTATTTTTGTTCGCTTGGGTTGGATGCGTAATTTAGCTAGAAACATTGTAACACGAACTTGGTTGAAAAAGAAAATACTCATATATTTGTGTACAGTTAGCTAAATAGGCTATTCCAAGCCCAACAGAGCCATAGCTCAACTCCAAATTGAAACTTCCAAGGTTCACCATGCCCCATGTTAAACTGTCATCACATTAAATATTAATTAAATAGTAACCTTGCTTAATTTTTTTTCCTTTTTCTTTTCTTCTTTCATACGTCTCCCCAAATGGAGGACTTTTCCATCCCAGAGTCTCCATGTGAGACTTGCTGCTGAAATGGGTGATTATTCATCATTGGAGGCAATCTATTTTGTCTCATTGCTTCCAATTGATGATGATCCAACCTTTGTTGTTGTTGTTCATGCATACCACTCCCTGGCCTTGGCTCTCCTATCCCCATGAAGTCAACCACTATTCTATCGTCGTCACCATTGCCACTGCCACTACCGCCACCACCGCCACCACCGGTCTCCGCAAACCTTGACAATCCTGCTGTATTCCTCTCTATTGCAAATTTTCCATGTATGGAACTAGAATTTATACTATCCTCTTGTTCTAGAATAGTAGTAGAACTGGTATTGTTCATGAACATTTGACTATACATTCCCATGTCATGACCATTAGGTCCAAACAAATGCGATATTTCTTGTTGACTTTTATGAGTATGATTGAATCCTCCTTCCCCACCGTCGATGCCAACCATGCTGGAATGATCGGATGGTTGAGATTGAAAATGATGATCATACGCAGGATTAATAGGACGGAGCTGCATCTGGGCCTGTTTGACAGGAGAGAGTTGGTCATGAGAAATATGTGGACTGGCCATGCTACTACCAAAGCTCTTCTGTATCATGGGGGAGTTTATACTGCTATTGCTTGCGGTGGCTCCCATTTGAGCTGCCTTTTGGAGTAGGGCCGTAGCCGACATATGGGCTGATCCAGCTGCAAGAATTGGGCTACTCACATTTTTGTTGTCTTGGAGGTAATTAAAGCCAGAGGAGCTGTTGGAGCTAAGTTGAAGGCTGGAGGCTGAAGATGTGGAAAGGCCTCTTGGGCTTCCAAAAAGTGGGCCTGAGCTGGTGGAAAACATGCCTCCAGTGACCACACTGTTCATGGGCTTAAAAGGCATTGGGATAAGCTCTTGTGGAATTGACTTGAAATCAGAAAGCCCATTAATGGATGCGTTACTACTCAAGGGCATTGATGGCATGAGATCCGGCATTTGTGTCTCTTGTGATAATAATTTTGGTCCCATATTGTTGTTGTTCATTAGTCCTTGGTTTACTTTGTTGTTTTCTTCTGCTAATGCATCACAAAAGGCTCTGTGGGTGATAAAGCTGTCTCTCCTGTACAAATAGTGGGGTTTTGCATGAGAGTGATAAAATTAAATCTATATAAATTATAAATAGAGTTTATTCAAACATCAAAATTATATACATATATAATACTATACCAATTTTTTTTTAAGACCATTTCATATGACATGTAAATTTTTAAAAGAAAAATACTTGTCATCACCCAATTAGTAGTCTAATAATTACCCTACCGAAAAATATATAGATATAGTTATAGTAGAGAGATAATTTGCAATATTATTATTTTATAATTTTACAGTAAAAAAGATGTAAGAAGAAATAATAAAGTTAGAAGACAGAGGGGGGAGAGAGGGAAGACTTAGACTTTAGCCTTTGCTTGAAAAAAGTATAAAGTACTGCGAAATGTAATGAAAATGTACATAAATTTGTCGGCCATTTTCTTTATATATATGATTTCACACTAAATATTCAAACTTCATCATATATATTTTACTAATTTCGTGGCCATGGCCAATGATTTCCCAATCAAGATATATACTTATATTACATATATATATATATATATATCTACATCTCGAAGTATTCCATAATGGATCGCATGCATTGCCAACGTTTATATACATTGGAAAATTCTTTACATGGGCCAAAATAAAGCTTTTTTGTTTTTACACAAAGAAATTGTAATCTAAATTTTTTATATCACGGTATATATTATAGTTATAACAGTTATATTATGAATATTTTAGAAATTTAAAATAATTTATAGTGTCGAAATCAATGTTGAAATAGTGAATTGTATGCATATTTAATATTTTTTTTTATATGTTTGTAAAATAAATTTTTAAATTCTGATTTCAGCATTCTAAATAATTCAATTTTTTTTATATTAGTGAGAGACCTACTGTCATATAGATTGTAATATATAAAAAAAATAGATTATAATTTATCGCTATAGAAAAGTTTACTTAGCACTGCTCTATACATATAATTTGATAAATTTATAATATTATGTTTATTGAAGAAAATATAAAATATATATATATACACACACACAACGTGTAGTAGTATAGAATAGAAATAGGTATGGATATGTGAATTCTACCTGGAAAAAATAGTACCACAATCACATTTGTATTCTCTAGTGCCACAAGTCTTCTGATGAGCCTTCCAATCAGATTGAACAGCATACTTCTTAGAGCACTTGTCGCATTTCCATTTTTTTTCGCCATGCTTTCTGCTGAAGTGTTTTTTGATGCCAGTGAGGTCTCCCAAGGCTCTGGCCGGGTTGTGGTGAACACATGTGGGTTCGGGGCAGATGTAGACCCGTTTCTTCACCTCTGTTGTCGTTCTTTGTCGAAGCTTCCATGGTAGATTGTGGCCTCTTCTGTGTAACTGAAGGTTTTGGTCTCTTTGGAACCCTTTGTTGCATATCTCACACACAAAACGGTTTGTTGCCATTAGGGTTGTTGGTGATAGAGCTATAACTTCAGCATTTGGATCTGATCATCATTTTAATTATTTATATATTTATAAAGAAATTAATAAGAAAAGGTATATGAGACATGACCCAATATTATATCTATATAAATATATATATAGATAGATAGTGATTTTGGATCACTTCAGTGTTATTATTGCATGCACAGTCAATATGGCCCATATATAGCAGTACAAAACAGTGATATCAATATTGGCAACAAAAAGAGAGAATTTGAAAGTGAATTTTCAAGCTGCAAACAGTACTTTCTAGCAATTATTGCACAATATAGATCTCAAATCAATAATTGAACTTTTTTCTCTCACAATGGATCAATTATTCAAAAGCTCTAATCATATCAGCTAATCTTTTACGTTTCACAAATGATCAATTAATATACGAATTAATCTGAATTGCATGCAACTTTGATCGTATATTGTAATAAGTAGAACAAGAATATGTGAATCTAATTACGATCACTGAATTCAACTCTCCAGAAACATATTTGAAATTAATATTCCCAAATTAAAAGATCTCATTTCAGAATTCAGAATGATCATATGATCATGAGATCATCAATATCCATGTAATTTCAGTGATGTTTAACACTTGAAATGATGATGATCGATTCAATCTTTAGTGAGATCATCATAATTAATTGATATATTAATTAACAACAAAAACTTGATATGAGATCAAATTAAGCATATATAAACAAATAAATAAATAGGTGATCATGAAATATAATTACCTGGAGTTCCTGGAAGATTTCTTTTCTTCTTAGGCAGAACTGGTTGTTGAGAAGAAGAATCGTTGCTGTTAGTACTAAGAGTAGTAGTAGCGGAAGGAATAGAGGAATTGGAGCCATGAAAGTGTATCTGTTTTTTTTGTTGATTTCCCTGAATGACTTCTTCATCTCCGGTTGTAGTGCTGTTAAGATGATCATTATTATTATTATTATTATTATTCCCTGAAGAGAAGCTTCCTTCCTCACCTGTTGCTGTGATATTTGACATTTGAACAAAAGTTAATGATACAAAATATATAGTGATGATTAAGTATAGTTTGTCCTATCTTAATTTCTAGCTAACTAGCTAGACTCTTCTCTTGTTGTTGGTGAATCTAGCTCTATCCCTCAAATCAGAAGGAGTTTGATATTGGCAGAGGAAGACAAAAAACCATGGAAATCAACTCCTTCATTTCTGGTGCTAGAGCAAAGTATAATATTACTAATCACATGAAGACTTTAGAGTTTACACATTGGAAACTGGTGATCTTTGGCCTTATATATAATATTATATATAGTGGCCATATGAGACAATAGCTATGCCTACGCATGATGCCCTTAATTAACTTGCCTATAATTTTCGTAATTTATTTAATTATACATCATTCTGGTATGAATTTATTACTTTATTTAGTATTTATTTTATGACTATATTCCTTTTTTAAAATCAGAAATAATCTTAAATATTTAAATAAATATAAATAAACTTTGTTCCTTTTCAATTTTCTTTTACTTAATAATTATATCAATATTTATATTTTGTAGTTAGAATAGTATTTCAAAAATTATAAGTTGAATTAAAAAATTTAATAATAAGCATTAAATTAAAGATAAACAATAAAATTTTATTTATTAAAAAAAATTATATATTTTAAAAAACATATTTTTTTAAACTAAAATTTCATTTTAAAATTAAAATTAAAATTATTGATGACATTTCTAAAAATTTAATTAACTTTATAAAAAAGGCATTATATTTATTATTATTTAATGGTTATATTAATATTTAATGTTACATAAATTCAACCGTTATAACCTTATAATAAAAATATTTGATAAATTATAATAATATTTAAAATTAATGATTATATAATTTATTTTATTTATGAAATTCAAACCATCATTCAAAATTCTTCGATATATATTACTATTGTTGTGAATATTTATATAATTTTTAAGAGCATGATTTTAGTTATATATTGCAGCAGAACAAGAGTAATTCATGAAGGGGTGTGCCCCTCAGGAAGCGAAAGTCTCTACTTAGCATGATTTCAATGGACTTTCAGATAAATAATAATTATATCTAGCAGATATGCATAAAGGATCAAAGGAGTCATGATGAGTAATTTGATAGATGAAAAACTGCTATTTTTTTTTTATTATTGTAATAAGTATCTAATTTTAATATTTGATCCTAATAACTAGAATTAGCTAGAACAAATTTTAGAATTAAAGTCTCAATGAGTAAACAATTTTATGTGGCGGAGAATGATTTCAAGCACATGTACCTGTGGAACTATCTATATATAGTCATTATGTTTCATATGAAATGTTGCATGCTTTTATGTACAATTTGTTTATTCTCAAACTCTAATAAAATTATATAGTTTAATTGAATGGTGTGTTCAGATATAAATACTAATTATATCTGAATTCTTTCAGAATATAATTCGTAATATTGGATAGTAATTGGAAAATGAAGTAATTTTCTTTTATACATTTTTGAAGATAAGTTACATTAATATTCTATGAGAATTGAAAAATATAATTGAGATTTCTTAATTTTATTTACATGATTATAATGTAGTTTTTTTAGTTAGACAAACACACCTGTTATAATCAAATTATTGTCTCTCTTTGTCAACCCTAAAACCTAGGTGTTTTTTTTTTTATTTATCTTTTGTGTTTCTCTGCTGGAGTCACTGGTGTCTCCTTGTGCATGTTGGTCACTTTGGCCAAGGTTGCTTTTCTGCTTGTAGGTTGTGTAGTGTTGGTTGGAGCTTCGAGTAAGGGCAGAGATGCTAGGTGGAAGACGAATCTCCCTTCTTCATAGATGACGACTGGTATGGTGAGAATGGCAAACTCCCTGGTCAAGGCTCAGAAGTGGTGTTAGTCCCTCACTCTTGGCGATGATGGCTCTGTTGTTGTGTTAGTGTTGGAGCTTAGAGGGAGATCAGGGGCTCTTCCTTTTTGGGGTGGTGTGTGCCTGGTGGGGTGGTCAAGCATCGATGGTGGGTCGAATTTGGATGGTCAGTGTGCAAGCTCCACCCAACATTGTTAGTGGGTTGGATATGGGGATGTCTGGGGTCATCTGCAGATTAGGAGATCAGTAATACTATTACCTTTAGCTTCGAGTAGCTTCATTTGTTTAATTTTCTCAATAATAATGGTGTTTACTGTCTTCTATCTGTTGAGAAACCTTCTATAGAGTTAGCTCAATCAGCTCAGCATGAGCTATCAAATTAGTTACAAATGTATTAAGACAATCTCAAGCTTTCAGGAATTAGTTGAATTCTGTTTTGAATCTTGTAACTAACCTCAGTCTAAATAAAGAGAGCTACCTCTTGTGCTATACACGAGAGCTTTCCATTCACCTTTCTTCATTTCTTTCACTTGGTATCAGTTGTAACGAGAGAGATTTTCTTCCATGGCATCCTCTTATGCTGCTTCCTCCTCCTCCTCTACATCTTCTTCTTCAACCTCTGGTTTGAAAGTGACTTTCTCGCCGTTTGGAACTTCTCTTAATGGTGTCATCATCATCAAGCTTGAAAAGTTTAACTACATTTCATGGCATGCACAGCTTGTTCCAACGATCCAAGGCTACGATCTTGAAGGATATGTGTTTGGCACAACACCTCCTCCACCACGCACTGCTGTAATTACTGATGAGAAAGACGAATCGGTCACCATTACCAATCCTGAGTACACGCTGTGGGTTTGAGAGGATCAATTGCTTGTCAGCTGGCTTCTCACATCACTCACTCTTCAGATCTTGTCATAGGTGGTGTGATGCAAGACTAGTAACGAGGTGTGGCGAACTCTCAAGAATTTATTCTCCTCCAAGAACAAAGCACGACTCCTACAACTCAAAGATGAGCTTCAACAAACCAAGAAAGGATCGTATACTATCTTTGAGTATTGTGCTCAGATGGAAAGCATATTTGACATGCTGATGTTAGCTGACTACTCTGTTCCATATGAAGATCTGATCCTTAACCTCCTTAATGGATTGCCTCCGAAGTATGAAGATGTGATCAATAGCATCCTCAGCAAACTAGATCTCAGCTTGGCTGAAGTCCAATCGATCCTGCTCAGTCAAGAGAATCGACTTCTAAGGTGGTCCACAGCTACAATGGTCGACATTCAAGCATCTTCGACGAACCTTACTTAGACCACTCCCAAAGGTCGTGCTTTGAATACACCTCCTCCTCGTGGACGTGGACGTGCAAGAGGTTCAACCAGGAACACTGGCTCAAATCTGATCTGCCAAATCTGTACACACCGCAGTTGTTTGCTGTTACAGGTACGATGATCAGCCAATCTCATCCAATCTTACCACTCAAGCAGACAACAACAAAGCTACCTTTCTTGCCTCACCTAAAACAATTGCTTATTCAGCTTGGTACGCAAACAGTGAAGCCACATACCACATCACGATAGATATCTCCAATCTAAGTTTGAATTGTGACTACCATGGCCCAGACAAACTGATGGTCGGAAATGGTAAGCTCATTGTTATCGCTCACACTGGTTCAGCTACATTAAGCTCTACTTGCAGTACTAAATCTCTCAAACCTAAAACTGTATTTTGTGTTCCAAAAATACAAAAGAGTTTACTGAGTATAGCAAAACTAGCTGCTGAAAATGATGTGTTTGTGGAATTTCATGCCAATACTTGATATGTCAAAGACAAGACAACAGGGGAGCTGCTCCTGGAAGGTCAACTTAAGGACGGGCTCTACTCACTGTCTCCCAAACCCAGTCCATCTCTACCAAAGTCATCTACCAGCTACACTCCACCTTTGACCCAATCTACATGTAATAAAAGTACACAACCTACTTGTTTTACCATTGTAAAATCCGATGTTAATACTTGGCATATAAGGTTAGGACATCCTAGAGTCAAAGTGTTACACAAATTGTCCAAGAACTTACCTGGTTGTACTACCAAATTCTCACTGAATAAAAGTCATTTCTGTTCTGCTTGTCAACTTGGCAAAAGCCATGTTTTAAAATTTAATAGATTTGAAAACAAGTCTACGCAACCCCTGCAATTGCTTTATTCTAATTTGTGGGGTCCTGCCCCAATGGTTTCAAAGGAAGGATATAGATATTACATATCCTTTATAGATGACTTTATCAGGTTTACTTGGATCTATACCTTAAGTTTAAAGTCTGAATCTCTTAATGTGTTTAACGCCTTTAAAACACAAGTTGAAAAATACTTTGACTTACCTATAAAAATGTTTCAAAGTGACTGGGATGGAAAATTTCGACACTTCAGTCAATTTTTACAGGCACAAGGGATAGTATTTAGGAAGCCATGTCTGCATGTACACCAAAAAAATGGTAGGGTAGAGCGAAAACATCGACACAGAGTTGAAACAGGGCTCACTTTGCTTGCTCAAAGCAAGCATGCCTTTACACTTTTGGTGGGAGGCTTTCCATACTGCCACATACCTCATTATTCGACTTCCCACACCAACTCTAAATGGTAAGTCTCCTCATCAATCTTTACACAATCAAACAACCTGATTATACCTTCCTAAAAGTGTTTGGTACCTCATGCTACCCTCACCTCCACCCATATACAACCACAAATTGTAATTTTGGTCTTCAAAGTGTTTGTTAATTGGTTATAGCACTGACCATAAAGGTTACAAGTGTCTCCATTCCTCTGGCTGGGTCTATATCACAAGAAATTGTATGTTTAATGAATCCGAGTATCCTTATCCTGACATGTTTCCTACCACTTCAATACACTCCTTACCCTTAGCTAAACCCACGTGTCATGTTGTGTCGTTTACTCCAACCCCAAAGTCTACCACTTCCCCAACACATGTGTCCATCTCTCACAAGCCTAGTCCTACAGCTGTACCATCTGCACAGCATGTCACTCCACCAGCTTCTCCAGCTGTGAATGACTCTCATTTCTTGCCAAGTGAACCTTCAACTATGGACTCTCCAAAAATTTCTGAAGCTTCACCTTAACTTGAAACTCAAGTAGTTATGTCTCAAGTCATTCCAATAGTCACTCCAGCTATCAATGAAGTGCCTCTCGTTCAGACTATTCCTCATCACTATAGACCAGCTTCCTTGTCCACACATGGCATGCAAACTCGTGTAAAGTTTGGAGTAGTTAATCCTAAAGCTCTGACCGCCACTAAGCATTCGTTCTCAGTGCAAATTGGTCCTCAAGAATTGACCTCAGTTAGTATTGCACTCAAGGATCCTAATTGGCAGTCAGCTATGGCAACTGAATTTTCTGCTCTTCTTGCCAATAATACATGGGACTTGGTTCCACCAGACAACTCCCAACATGTGGTTGGCAATAAGTGGATCTTCAAGCTAAAGTTGAATCCTGATGGAAATGTACAGTGACATAAAGCACGTATGGTGGCTAAGGGGTTTCACCAAACCCCTGGAATTAACTTCTCAGAGACGTTTAATGGCTGTCCATTTTAACTACCACAGTTCGCATTATGCTCACAGTGGCTGTCCATTTTGGTTGGGATGTTCAATAGTTAGACGTGAACAACGTGTTCCTTAATGGGGTTTTGGAGGAGACCGTGAACATGACACAACCTGATGGCTTTGTTAATCCTACTTATCCTCATTATAGGTGCATGCTAAACAAGGCGCTCTATGGCCTTAAACAGGCTCTGAGAGCATGGTTCAATCGTCTACAAGGTGCCTTAATCCAATGGGTATTTGTTCCATCCAAAGCCGATGTCTCTCTCATTGTGTATCACCACCATTAACAACTCATATTGCTTCTTGTCTATGTTGATGACATTTTGGTCACTGGCACAAGTCCATCTTTAATAAACAAACTTTTTTCTGATCTAAATGGGATGTTTGCTCTAAAATAGTTGGGATCACTTCACTATTTCTTAGGCATAGAGGAATATCGAGATAACACGGGTCTGTACCTATCTTAATCCAAATATGTAGCTGATCTTTTGCACAAGCTCAATATCACAAGAGCAAAAGGATACACTACTCCAGCTACACCATGAGACACCCTGTCGCGCAATGAGGGGGAACCATTGGCCAAACCAAGCTTGTATCACAGTACTATTGGAGTATTGTAATACCTGACCATTACAAGGCTAGAAGTTTCATATATAGTGTCTAAACTTAGTCAATTTCTTCAAGCTCCAACAACTACACACTAGCAGGCATGTAAGAGAGTGCTATATATGGTACCTAAAAGATACACCTACACATGACATTTGCTTCAAGACTTGTTCAGCAAAGTCACTTGCACTTCAGGGGTTCTCAGATGCTGATTGGGCCAGCTTCCCAGATGATAGGAGGTCCACATGAGCGTACTGTTTTTATTTGGGAACAAGCTTAATCTCATGGAGTTCGACAAAGCAAATTGTGGTAACTTGATTGAGTATTGAATCCGAGTATAGAGCTTTAGCTCATGTAGTTGCTGAAATCGTGTGGCTTCAGATGTTGCTGAAGGAAATGCATATACCACTTCACGGGACACCAATAATATGGTGTGACAATCTAGGAGCAGCATCTCTTGCAGTGAATCCTGTCCATCATGCTCGAACCAAGCGCATCGAAATAGATGTTCATTTTGTGCGAGACATGCTGTTGCAAAATCAAGTTGACATTAGATATGTTCCAACTTATGATCAGGTAGCCGATGTTCTGACCAAAGGCTTATCTGTTGAAAGGTTTCTTAGATTTCAAGACATGCTTCAAGTTCTTGTATCCCCTTTTCGCTTGAGGGGGAATGTTGAGAAACCTTCTATAGAGTTAGCTCAACCAGCTCAGCATGAGCTGTCAAATTAGTTAAAATTATATTAAGACAATCCCAAGCTTTCAGGGATTAGTTGTATTTTGTTTTGAATCTTGTAACTAACCTCAGTATAAATAAAGAGAGCTACCTCTTGTGCTAGATACGAGAGCTTTTCATACACATTTCTTTAGTTCTTTCACTTTGTCACATTGGCTTACTGATGGACTAATGGTTCTTATGGTGATTGCTTGGTTCGTGGTATGCTTGACTATAGCGTCAACTATCATGGATCTTGTGAATTGTTTCTTTAGTCTCCATGTTCTTAATTTGAATATTGGGGTTGTTAGTACCCTAAATCTTTTGAATGATTATTAGCTTTAACCATTGTTAGAGTTGGTTTGTCACTTTTCTGAAGAAGATTTAGTTTGCTTCACATAGTTGGGAAGGTGGTTTGCTTTGCTTGAGCCTAAAATTAGACTTTTAGCTGGAGTTTTTTGTATGGATTTTCATGTTGTTGAGCATTGTAATGATTTGGTAGCCTATGTTGGTTAAATTTGCTCTTTGAGCATTCTGTTAGTAATAAATTATATCCATTTGACACTTTAATGGAAAGTTCATTATCTTAAAACTAAAACACTTCTAATTTTGTATTTGTTTAATATTGAATTTAATGAATAAGCATAAAAAAAACACAGTTACTCTAATAATTGCAGCATCCTCCTATATTTATTTATGTATATCCACCATGTATGGCATGATGACATCATTTTAAAGTTTAGTAGAGCCGTGTACAATATAGTATAATGCCGACATAAATATGTATATATTTTTTTTAAAAAAGGAAAATAATATTAATTAAATATTCCAACTTTAATAGTTTCCATATGGGCCATTCGTATGGCTTGGAGTGCATGTCCCAGTTCTCCCAAATGGGGCCATTCGTATGGTTTTCAAATTGATTTTGATTTTATTAATTGATTTATTAAGTTAGTGAAAACTCAAACTATGCGAAACAACCTTAATCATGCTAATTATACGGCCAAAATGAAATCCCAACAAAGTAAAGTACAATTGGTTGATAACTCATGATTATAATGAAACAAAACAGTTGGAATTCATATATTATATATAGGGATATTTGCAACAAAGCTGCCTAATTTTTTCAAGTTGACGCACCAATAACCCAAATAAATTTTTTTGATGGCAATACTGAACTGCTACATTTTTCTTGCAGCCCGTTCACTTTGAATCATTAAGTGCAAATGAGGACCACATGGCATGGATTCATTTGTCCATGTGGTTGCTTACATGTCCATTACTTAGTGCCATGGACTTATTTACTAAGTTTACTCCAAAAATTATAATAAATATTAAAACTATAATTTCATTAAAATTAACTAAATTAATATATTATCATAACCTAAATTAGAAACTCGTTTCATAAAAAAAATAATCTAAAACTGATGAAAAAAAATCGAACCATAAAAACTAATTCTTTTAACCGCTTCTTCTTCTTCTTCCTTGCAGGATCTAGGATAGGAGAACGACGCAGACGCAAGATGAAGAGACAGAGGTGGTTGAAATGGAGATATCTAAGATAGATCTAAGTTTGAAATGGAGAGAGTGTTACCTCATCATCGTCATCATCATCCTCCATTTATCCTTCATCTTCATTTAAATCCGTAAAAAAGTCTTTTGCAGCGAAACTATTTGTGACAACCTTGTTTCGCTGCAACTAATGACATTATTTGTGCGAAACTGGAACTTCGCCACTAATAATCTTCGATTTTTTTTTTTTATAGATTTATGGAACTATTTGCAGCAAAAAGAATTATTTGCGGCGAGTAGATCGCCGCAAAAATGGTTCAGATTTGACAGAGAAAACTCCCACCAATCTCATTCATTCACAAGGATATTTGCATTATTTAAGGCGAAATTGGTCATCGCTAATGAGGTCAAAAAATTAGTCAACTATTTCGGAGGGAAATGTTCACAATTATTTTCATGAGGTTGTTTGCGGTGACATCTTCGCCGCAAATACTTTTGAATTTTTAATTATTTTTTAAACTTTTTTAATAATTTTTAATTTTTCCATTATTTAACTATAAAATAAAATTTATTTATTTCAAGAAGTTAATAATTTTAAAGAAAAGTATAACTTTTGTTTTACTCTTTTTACAAAATAATTTTTTTCATAAAAATTTATAATATTTTTAACTTTTCTTTCAATTTTTAATTCTTTCAATTTTCACTTTGCCTTTCTTGTGAATTCTAAAAATATTTAAAAAAAATAAATAATAAATGGGGTTTGATTGGCGACAATTGAGACCGATCCGTGTATTTTGAGCACTAAAGTTGAAAAGAACACTCTTGATTAATACCGATTATTATTCTTAGAACACCCCAAATAGAGATTCGACGTTGATTAGGTCTGGAATAGTCTGTAATCACTCAAGGATGCCTTAGACTACCACATATGGCTGAGATCAACGACGATTGAGAACGATCTCCGCATTTTGAACACTAAAGTCAACAAGAACACTCTTGATTAGTGCAATTATTATTCTTAGAACACCCCGCATAACGATCTAACCATTGATTAGGTCCGGAATAGTCCATAATCACTCAATAATGCCTTAAAATACAACATATAGGTGAGATTGACGGCGATCGAAACTGATATGTGTATTTTGAATACTAAAGTCAATAATAACACTCTTGATTAGTGTGATTATTATTCTTAGAACACCCCGAATAGCAATCTGACCATTGATTAGGTCCGGAATAGTCCATAGCCACTCAACGATGCCTTAGAATACCACATATAAGTGAGATCGACTACAATCGAGATCAATCTGTGCATTTTGAACACTAAAGTCAACAAGAACACTCTTAATTAGTGCAATTATTATTCTTAGAACACCTCGAATAGCGAACCGAGCGTTGATTAGGTCTAGAATAATCCATAATCAGTCAAGGATGCCTTAGAATACCACATACAGGTGAGATCGACGTCGATCGAGACCGATCTGTGCATTTTGAACACTAAAGTCAACAAGAACACTATTGATTAGTGCGATTATTATTCTTAGAACACCCCGAATAGAGATCTAACCGTTGATTAGGTCCGGAATACTCCATAATCACTCAAGGATGCCTTAGAATACTATATATAGGTGAGATCGATGGCGAACAAGACTGATCTATGCATTTGAACACTAAAGTCAACAAGAACACTCTTGATTAGTGCGATTATTATTATTAGAACACCCCGAATAGAGATCTAACCGTTGATTAGGTCTGGAATACTCCATAATCACTCAAGGATGCCGTAGAATACCATATATAGGTGAGATCGATGGCGAACAAGACTGATCTATGCATTTGAACACTAAAGTCAACAAGAACACTCTTGATTAGTGCGATTATTATTCTTATAACACCCTGAATAGCAATACAACCGTTGATTAGGTCCGGAATAGTCCATAATAACTTAAGGATGCCTTAGACTACCAGATATGGGCGAGATCGACGGCGACCGAGGCCGATTCGTGCATTTTCAACACTAAAGTCAACAAGAAACTCTAGATTAGTGCGATTATTATTCCTAGAACACCTGGCATAGCGATCTAACCGTTTATTAGGTACCAAATAGTCCATAATCACTGAAGGATTCCTTATAATACCACATATAGGTGAGATCGACGGCGATCGAGACCGATCTGTGCATTTTGAACACTAATGTCAACAAGAACACTCTTGATTAGGGAAATTATTATTCTTAGAACACCCCAAATAGCGATCCGACCGTTGACTAGGCCTAGAATAGTCCATAATACTTCAATGATGCCTTAGAATACCACATATGGGTGACCGATGACGATCAAGATCGATTTGTGCATTTTGAACACTAAACTCAACTTTTTATGCATGGGTTTTTGCGCGCGATTTTGAGACTATTTCAGCGAAACTTCCGCCACAAATAGTTCTGCAATGAAATTTTTACAAAAAAATTGGTGGGAAAATTTCCCACCTTATTTTTTCACTAAATTATTTGCGGCGCATTAGGTAGTATTTGTGGCAAAAATTTTGACCGCAAATAATATTAGGATTTTAGTGGAATGACGTTGTTTTGCTGATTGCTTACCACAACCCCACATTTGTGGCGAAGTCTTAGGGTATTTGCAGCGAAAATTTTCACTGCAAATAAAAGGCTCGAGAGATGTTGGCCAGAAGTCTTTTCTTTCTTCTTCCTTCTTCCTCATTTCTGCGCCACTCTCTCTCTCTCCTCTTTGGTTCTCTCTGCAAATCTGAGAGATCTCTGCCTGAAACCCCACCTCCGACCCCCATCTGACCCCACCCGCCCCACCTCGACCCCATTCGACCCGCCCCTGTCCCCATCCGACCCCTTTCTTCTTGAAAAATTTGAAAAAAAAATCCATGTCTCCAAAAAAATTTCAAAATTCATTTTTTTCAAAACCACCACCATCGCCAGAAATAGTCCATCACCACGCCGGAGTCGCTGCCAAAACAGGTATTGTCCCTCTAACTCTCTCATTTTGTTTATCCATTTAATTTTTTTTATGTATAATCCTTCTAACTCTCATTGTATTGTGTTGCCACCACCACCACCGCTATGTTGAAGCAGTGCCACAACTGCTCACTGCCGAGATGTATATATATTTGGCTATGTTAATATTTTTATAAGAAAATTAATAAAGTTAGTAGTAGGAAAAAATGTTATTATGTTTGGATTATTGATTTCTTGTTAATAAATATTTGTTTAATTAGTTAAAATTAATTTTGAAAGTTTGGTGTAAAATAATTTCTAAGTTTGATTTGTTAGGATAAAAGTTTGTTGTGTATTTAATTTAAAATTTTGATGTTAGTAATATGTGAGTAAAAAAAATATGTTGGTTTGAATTATTTTATTAATTTATTGTATTAAATATTTTGTATGTTTTGGGACTAAATTTAAGTGTTATTTGCAGGGTTTTAAGTTTTGAGATAGGTAGAAATAGTCGTTATACTGCCGAAATTTGGGTAGATTTTTATTTAAGTAAATTATAGGATAGATTAATTTTTTAATAATAAAATTACGAAATAACTATGATAAAATTAAAGTTTAAATTAATGTAAGATTAAATTAATTAAATAAATTATTAAAATTAAACTTTAAAAATAAAATTAGATTTTAACATTTAAAGAAATAAAATAAAATTTTAATAATTCAAAAACTTATAAAAATTAATGTTTAATAAAATTATGAATATTATAAAATGAAGGTTTAAATTAATCAATTCAGATAACTTAACTTAATAATTAATTCAAGTAAAATGTTTACAAATAAAATAAATAATAAAATTAGATTTTAGTAATTATAGAAGTTAAAAAAAATAATCAATTTTATCTATAATTAATTTAAAAAATGAAATAAACTTTTTAGTTTAGAAACTAAAATCAATTATTAAAAAATTAATGTAAGGTTTAATTAGTTTGGAAACAATGCATTGACTTATGGCTAACTTGTTGAGACAAGACAAAGTAGACACCGAGTTCCTGTCTGAGCACCTTCCTCCTGAATTCCGCCTATTACCTCAAAAATGAGATCAGATGAAGTAAATCAATGGTGGGAGATGTATATGGCTGCACCTTCACAAGCTCCACCACCGCCTCCATATATGTTCGGAGATGATGCGCCTACACATGTTCCCCCGCAGTACTGCTTCAATCTACATTTAGAAATGACGCGTCTTCGTCAGCACCTCCGCCACGATCTCCACCACACCCAGTGTGATAGTCAGAATCCCGTGATTCGCAGAGGGAAAGACCGGGTAAAAAGTTGTGCAATCCCAAATCGTCGGGGGAAGGTCAAGTGTGGTGATTCTAAGACTGTGTAGGTATGGGACTACACAGTTGAAGAGGGCTTAAATGGATTCATGGGTACTACCTATGCCAACAAGATGCATCTTCTTTTCGGTAGGCCATCACTTGAGAACTCCAAAGTTAAGCGTGCTTGACTTGGAGTAATCTCAAGATGGGTGACCTCCTGGGAAGTTTTCCCAGGAAGCGTGCGAGTGAGGACAAAGCACGCAGGAAAGACTCGTGTTGGTTTGTAGGGCCAGTCGGCATTCCAGAAAGCAACCATAGTGACGTGGCGAGTTACACCTAGTCATTCAGTTCCGAGATGATAGTGACGATGATGATGCGATCAACTTAGGATAGATTATATAGTTATATAAATAGTAGTGTTTATTTGTTTTAATATAAATAAGACAATTATTAATATTAGATTATATGTTTATCAATTAATGGAGACTACAATTCTGATTTTAAATTTTATTATATATTCAATTTGATTTTATTTTTTTATTTCTGTTACACTATCTGCGGTGAAAATATATTGTATTTGCAGCGAATTATTCGCCGCAAATAAGAGTTAGACAAGACAAATCAACAATTATTTGCGGCGAATAATGGAACTATTTGAGGAGAATTATTTAAAAAATTTCGCTGCAAATACGGGTCAATTACGATAAAATCCAGAATTATTTGTGGTGGATTTATTGATATTTGCGGTGGACATTTTTTTCGACGCAAATAATGGTTTTTACGATGAACTTTTTCGCCGCAAATACCCTAGTTTCTTGTAGTGACATTCCTCGTTAAAACCATATATGAAATCACATTCACATTCACATTCTTATCTTCTTCCTTTCTTGCAGATTTTGGGATGACTGAGGTGCTCGCGGTGACAAGGATGGAAGCTTAATGCCGATCTTGGGAGCTCGATGTCAGAGGAGAGATGGGCTTGGTGTCATTTGCAGGCTACGGATGGGGGATCTCAAGCAGCAGCGAAGAATCTAGGATTGAGGAAGATAGGAGAGACCTCAGGCAGGTGAGGCGAGGGTTCGACAAAGCCTTTCCTCCACACTCTGATTTGACGAAGCTTCTCCACTGTGTATTGCTCCAATTCAATCGTGGGTTTGTCTATGATCATGGGTCATTATTTGTTTTTTCAAGCTTTCATCGATTTGTTCCATTGATTTCATGGGTTTAAATTTATGGTTTCTAATAAAATATGGGTAGAGTTTTGTAATGTTCTATGATTTTGAATATTGACAAGCGTGAATCTAGTTTGAATTGATGTTAATGAGCTTGAACGAGTTGAATATGATATGTATACGTGTTGAAGGTTGTTGAACCCTTAATTGTATTTGTTGAAAATTTGATATGAATATGGGTTGAAGGTTGCTGGTTTTGATGAAATATTTTTTTTTCCAACTTGAGTTTGGATTTTGATTGTAAAGTTGTGAGGAAAAGATCAGGAATATGAACACGTTGATGGACATTAGTTTTGGATTTGAGTTTGATTTGAAAAAAATTATGATATAGAAGAACTGGCTTCTTTTTTTTCTTGATGTCGTATTCTTTTGGAGAGTGTTTTTTTTTTCAATTAATCCCAAACTAATATTTTCTATTTAGGATTTAGTTAATAAAATGAGTTTTAAAATAATTTAAATTTAATAAGTTTAAATATTTTTTTAAAATAATGAAATGATTTATGGAGAAAAAAAAATAAAAAAATTATATGTCATTAAATTTTTTTACTTGTCACCAAATACGTATAGAAACGTAGAACTGAATGAATAATGGCATAGCCTTTTCATTAATATTAAAGGTATATAAATAGATTTACAAGAGATATTAATCTGTTATAAAAAGAATCAAAACCAAACTAATACACCAAAGAGAAGGGTCCAAGCTGATATACAAAAAGGAATCTATTTAAAAATAAGCAACTAACCAACTAAAGAATCGGTCAATACATATATGCTAATAATTAAATATTTTAATTTAATTCTCTATTATGCCGCCGCAAGTTGGAGCTCCTTGAGGTGAGACCAATCTTGTTCAACAATTCATGAAAATGTATGTGGGGGTAATGGTTTAGTGAGTTCATCTGCTAGTTAATCCGATGAAGAGACATGAGTGACTCGTAAGATGCCATCTTGAACTTGTTCATGAATGAAGTGAAAATCGAGAGCCGCATGTTTCATGCGAGAATGGAAGACCAGATTGGAATAGAGATTTGTTGCACCCACATTATCACTGAAGATTACCAGTTGTTATGAGGATCTGAAACAAAGTTCGCTAAGAAGAGATGTTATCCATCGCACCTCGGCTGGTGTTGAAGCAACAGAATGATACTCAGCTTCAATCAAGGAGCGAGCTACTGTTCGTTGCTTATTTGAACTCCAGGATATTGGGTTTTCACCTAGATAGACAATGTAAGCACTGGTTGAGGTGAAGTCATCTTTGTTACTAGACAAGTCGACATTAGAGTAAGTGTGTAGTGTGAGAGGTAACTGGCAATGTAACATGATGCCATGATCAATAGTGTTGCATAGATATCGAAATAGTCGCTTGGTAGCATTCTAGAGTTCGGTAGTCGGATGATGCATGTATTGTGAAAATTTGTTGACTACATAGGCAATGTTTGGACGAGTAAGTGAGAGATACTCAAGACTACCAACTACAACTCAAATTTTGGTTGGGTCAGTAAGTGTCATCCCAAACTGAAGTGTAAGGATGGGAGAAGTGACAAGTGGAGTTGCAACTGGTCTAGCATCAATCATCTTTGTTCAAGCCAATAACTGAACAATGTGTCTTCGTTGTGAGAGAAGAAACCCTTGAGGGCGAGGAAAAACTTCAATACCAAGGAAGTAGTGAAGAGTGTCGAGGTTTTTGAGCAAGAAGCGATTAGTAAGACTAAGATGAAGGTCTGGATTGATGCTGCATTATTACATGTGAAGATGATGTCATCAACATAAACAAGTAACATGATAGTTATACCTTTTTCATTGAGAATGAACAAAGAGGTGTCAGCAATTGAGTTTGAGAAGTGAGATGCAAGGAGAAACGTGCGAAGTTCATTGTATCAAGCTCTAGAACCTTTCTTGAGACCATATACCGCCTTTCACAATTTGCAGACATGGTGTGGATTGTCAGCATCAACAAAACCTTGAGGGTGGGTCATGGAGACATGGTGAGTGTGCCTTGAAGAAAGGCATTGTTGACATCGAGTTGACAAAGATCCCAACCTTGACTGATAGCAAGGGTGAGGATGAGACAAATTGTTGTCAGCTTTACAACTATGCTAAACGTCTCATGGTAGATTGTTGTCAGCCGTTGGTGAAAGCCCTTTGCCACTAAGCTAGCCTTGTATCTATCAAAAGAACCATCAAGTAAACATTTAAGTCAAAAAATCCATTTACATCCCACAATATTTTGCTCACCATTGGGAGGTACCAGTTCCCAAGTGCCATTATGAACCAATGCATCAAACTCCGCAGACTTTGCCTGTCTCCGTCTACCATCTTTGATGGCTTGAGTTACACATGCGGGTTCAATTTTTGAGGAAAATTGGGTCGAGAGGCTGAGTTTGGTGATCAGTTTGTGGATGTTATTTCGAGAACAGGTGACAATAAGTGAGGTGCGGATGAAGGGTGGGAGTGATGGTATTTTTGAGACTTGGTTAAGAACAGGTAGAGGTAAAGCCAAAGGGACATGTGAAGATGTGCTAGGAGCACATTCAGGTGTTGGGGTGGGTAATAGGGGTGGTAAGGCATTTGGAGAATTAGGAGGTGGGTCTACAAAATGAAAGGAGAGGGCTAGAGGCAAGTCTTGTTGATGTACCATTTCCATTTGTGTGTTGGAGTCAACTGGAAAAGAGTCGTTGGAACTACCTTTGGATGATGTGTATGAAACTGGGAGAATGACATGTTGAGGTAGCCATTTGTCGCATGTCGAGTCATCAGGACGAGCAAGATGTGAATTAACTTTAGACATGGGAAACTCATATTCAACAAATCTAACATGACGTGTGATGTGAATCTTTTGAGTACTTGGATCAAGACAAAGATAAGCACTCTGAGTGAGCGAATAACCAAGAAATATACAAGGTGTGGAACGACTGGCAAGTTAGTGGGGAGAGTATGGATGAAGCCAAAGATAACACAAACAACCAAAGGCTCGAAGCTTGGAATAATTGGGTGGCGACTAAAATTTTTTTTGATAGGGAGATATCATATGGAGAGTGGCTGTTGGAAGGCGATTTATGAGATAGGAGGCAGTGGAGAAGGCATATGACTAGAAGGTTAGATGGAAGGAAGCTTTAGAGAGAAGAGAAAGGTATCCTTCAACAATATGACGGTATCTACGTTCCGAGAAGCCATTATGTTCTTGAGTGTGTGGTGGTGAGGTGAGGTGCGAGATCACACGTGTGGATAAGTATGTGGCAAGACCAGTGGATTTTGCGACACCTATGTATTTCCCCCCATTTTCATAGTAAAATGTGACTATATTCTGATTGAAGAAGTTTTCAACAAGAGATTTGAAATGAGGAAAAATAGTGGCAGCATCAGATTTTCGTTTGAGGGCGTAAAGCCATATATAGTGAGTGAAGTGATCCACAAAAATGACATAGTATTTGTAACCATCAACAGAATAAATAGGCGAAGTCCACACATCAGAATGAATAATTTGAAGAGGATAAGTAGACACAATAGATGAGTGAGAAAAATGTAATTTATGACTTTTATTGCAAAAATATTCTTCACAATGAAAATGCTTGGAACTAGAAAAATCTATAGGTAAACCAAACTTAAAGACAATATGACATTGGATTGACTCAGATGGATGACCAAGACGATGATGCCATGCACTTGAGGACACTTTGGTACTAATGAAGACTGAAGGACGAGAAGCTAGGTCAGAAATCGACAATTCATACACATAACCTTTAGGTTGTCCTTCCAGCAACATGGCCCCTGTCACTAGATCCTTTACACGAAAAGAAGACGGTAAGAACTCATTCGAAGTATTATTGGTTTTGCAAAATTGAGATATGAAGATTAGGTTTTTTTTATGGCAGGAACAAATAAAACATCATGTAATTGAAAAGTGTGAGAGGGTGTTGTAATAGAACTACAACCAGTTTTGGAAATGTGTAACCTGGCACCATCACCGATTTTGATATCGTCAGGCCCATCGTATGGAGCGTGAAGTGAGAGGTTGGCGAGGTCAGCTGTGACATGGTGAGAGGCACCACTGTCAAGAAGTCAGGCTAGTGTTTCGACACCTGATGTTGTGACAACATGCGCCTTTTGGTGCCACTGAGATCCAACGGGCGAGGAGTGAGTAGCGCCTTGTGAGGAGGCGGGTACTAGCTGAAATAGGGGACATTGAGAAACAGTGTGACCCTGTTGGGGACATCCTTGACACTTATCGAGATAAGGCCTTTGCTGACGAGTCGCGGTTTGCATAGGCGGAGATGATTGATTTCGAGGAGCAGAGTGTGGAGATTGGATCTGGTTTGGTGAGGAGTGATGTTAACTAGTGGACCTGGTCGATGCAGCGTTCGCCGTGGCAGGATGAGGGAAGGAAGTATATTGCAACTGTTGAAGAGTCAGTTCCCTGTTGATGAGTTTTTCATGAAGCTGGTCAAATGATTTGGGGGTGTCCCTACGTTCCACTATATATGCAATGTGGCAATAGTCATCATTGAGACCCTCTAAGATCTTCTCAATGATTTCTTCATGGTCCATCGGTTTGCCGAGTGCAGCAAGTTGATCAGTTCGACACTTAATGTATTGCTTGTAGTCCGATATGGACTGAGAACCCTTCGTGGCTTTCTTAATCAGGTCCTTAATTTGCTTTATGTGACCATGAGTTGGGCGAGCATAGGTGCTGGCAAGAGTTTTCCATGCTTCACGGGAGGTGGCCGATTGGTGGATGAGTGGAACCTAAATGGTGGACAAATGGTGTAATGCCACAGGATCTTTGCTGGCACTTAACAACCAAAACTAATTGGTGCAAGAAAAATTTAATAGTCGGGAGTATTAATGTCAAAAAATTTATTGGGATTATTGGTGCATCAACTCAAAAAAATTATGGTGTTTTGCCGCAAATACCCCTTATATATTTTATTATCTTTTTTAAAATAGTGAGATAAACCAGTATTAATATGAATGATGAATATTACTTTCAAAATAGCTTAGCTTGTATATATAAATATCTATTGGTATATCACTTTTGCTTTTTTTACCCAACTCCATCATAATGACTAGATTACCCCCCCCCCCCCCCCCCCCCCTCTCTTTTCCCTTTATTATATTACACTAATATTATTTATCACGAGTTATTTTCAGCTGTGGTCCCATTCTTTACACTTTGTAACACTTATGTTCAAAAAGTTGATTTTGTATCAGTTAGGTCCTCAACCTTTCCAAATCGTACCATTTAGGACCCTAAATGCTATTTTTGTTTATTTTTTCATTGAAAATACATAAAAAAAATATAAAATAATTGGTGAATCATTCTTAAAATATTTGGACATTTAATTTATGACAATAACAAACATGACATTAGAAAAAAAATATTTTCATGGTATTTTTAAAACTATTTAATATTTTTATAAATTAAATGAATATTTTATTAAAAAAATATTCTTACCTACATCGTTGTTTTATAATTAATATTAATAACTATGTTAACTCGATTATCTTGATTTTATCAATTTTTATTATGTTTATACTTTTTTATTTCATGCATTCTTTTTAAAACTTAATAATAGTGTATATAAAGTTATTTATGTGCATATATATATATATATATACGATTAGTTATAAGTTGCATTATAGAAAAATTTACAAAATAAAAAATAAATATGTACATTATAAATATTGATAATTTTGTGATAATTCAGTTATTAATATTAAAAATTTATAAATAAGATTTTTTTTAATTAAAAATTTATTTAATTTATAAAACTATTATTTTTTTAAAATGTCATGAAAATATATATTTTTTTCAATGTCATATTTGGTATTGTTACAAATTAAGTGGACTATTTTTTTTAAGATTGATTCACCATTTTTTATATTTTATTTATGTATTTTTAAAAAAAAGAAATAAAAATAGCATTTAGGAACTTAAATGATATGATTTGAAAAGATTACAGACCTAATTGATACAAAATCAATTTTGGGATCAGTGTAAAATATAGGATCTGTAGCTAAACAAAACCCCACATTATATACAGTGTAAGAGATTAAATTGCACATAGCATCACTCAATAAATTAAACCTAAAATTTAGGTAATAATATTATTATAATTATATGTGTTGATTGGTGCCGAATTCAAGTTATAATTATTAGATACAAACGATCGAAGACAACCGAACAAGTCAGTGTCTGATGTTTTAATTTATAATTGTTTCGTGATGACAAAAATAAAATATCAAATAAAGACACAAAAAGATGCCTGTGTTTTCTAGGTTGGATTCAATAATAATTAGTGAATAACGACATTAGCTAAGTGCACAATCATAATAAAATTATGATAAGGCCATCAATTTTAATAATCGTATATTATTACTATTTACAATTCTCTCGTAACCAAATTCTATATTTTGAATGTCCATAACGGCATGTGTCAAGTTTTCTAGGAAAAAGTTGAGAACTACCTATTTTTAAGAGTAGTTAACTAATATTAGACACTAAATATATTTAGTTGAACTTTACCTATTATTATCACGAGACTTCCCAAATTACTCTTATTTGAGCACATAGTTCTAAGTGTTGTTGTAATGTGTATTATATGTGTCATATTATAGTTAAATTAGAAATACATTCTAATTGTAGTGTGTCATATATATGTGTGACAACTATATTTATAGGAATGTATTCAATCTATGAAAAAATATTCTCTGAAATGTAAAAATCAAGGCTTAAAATGTAAACCATAAATCTTAAAATGTAAACAACAATCATTTAAAATATAAACATCAAGACATAAAATCTAAATCACAACCCTTTAAAATTTTAACCTCAAGGCTAAAAATCTAAACCACAATTCTTCAAAATGTAAACCACAAAGCTTAAAATATAAACCATCACTCTTTAAAATTTAAACCACAAATCTTAAAATTTAAGTGCGACTTGTAAAAATTTAAACTATAAGGCTTAAAGTTAAATCACTAGATTTAAAATCTAAACTACGACCATATAAAATATAAATCACAATCTTTTAAAATCTAAGCCACGATTCTTTAAAATTTAAATCACTAGTCTTTAAAATTTAAACCACCACAAGACTTAAAATTTAAACAACGTCTTTTTAAAATTTAAACCACAAGACTTAAAATTTAAATAACAACTTTTTAAAATTTAAACAACGAGACTTGAATTTAAACCACAACTCTTTAAAATTTAAACTACGATGCTTAAAAGTTAAATTACTTGGCTTAAAATATAAACCACGACTATATAAAATATAAACCATGATCATTTAAAATCTAAATCACGACTCTTTAAACAACTAGTCTTTAAAATTTAAACCACGACTCTTTAAAATTTAAACCACAAGGCTTAAAATTTTAAACCACAAGGCTTAAAATTTTAAACCACAAGGCTTAAAAGTTATACTACTATGCTTAAAATCTAAACCACAACCATATAAAATATAAACCATGATCATTTACAATCTAAGTCACGACTTTTTAAAATTTAAACCACTAGTCTATAAATTTAAACCACGGTTCTTTAAAATTTAAACCATAAGGCTTAAAATTTAAACCACAAGGCTTAAAATTTTAAAACAAGGCTTAAATTTTAAAACACAAGGCTTAAAATTTAAACCACGACTTTTTTAAAATTTAAACCACAATGCTTAAAAGTTAAACCACTGGGCTTAAAATCTAAACCACGACTCTTTAAAATTTAAATCACTAGTCTTTAAAACTTAAACCACAAGACTTAAAATTTAAACCACGACTCTTAAAGTTTAAACAATGCTTAAAATTTAATCTATGACTCCTTAAAATTTAAACCATAAGGCTTAACATTTAAACAAAAACTCTCTAAAATTTAAACCACAAGGCTTAAAAGTTAAACCACACAATTAAAATCTAAATCGCGACCATATAAAATATAAATCATGATCCTTGTTACACCAAGATTTTGAGCATGAGAAGTTATGACCCTGAAATCTAGGCTCGTCAAGTGTGAGCTTGAAAAATACACAGTCGTCATATGATCCTTCAGTCGGGCTGCTTTGTTGTAAGTAATGACCTCGAAAAGCTCAAGGATATGTAGCATCGAATATTCTCTGAGCTCGCAATGACCATGTTTTGACACTTATATATATATTTTTCCTGATACATCTCTTGCCTTCAGACGAGATGGCTCAAGCTTGGGAAGTTTAAGCTCGAATGAGATGACTTCATCAATAGTTATTTGCTCCGGGCATAAGCAAAGTCAGGCGACGAGTTCGTGAGTCTCGGTAGGCTCGATGTCAACTGCTAGTCTCGAAGATTTGATGAATCTCGTATCCAAGTTAATCAGTTACATGTGAATATATTTATTGTTGTACAATCCCAATGTTTAAGGGATATCATTTAATATCCCATATTTTGTGGGACGTTTCCATGTATATAGGAAATAATGCATTAAATAGCATTATATTAATTGATTCACAAAATATCTTACCGAGATATGTGGGAATGAATTCTGCAAACCTTCTCTATAAATAGAGTAGGAAGCTCCATTTGTGACGGACCGATTTTTGATATCTAAAGCGAAAACTCTGGGCAACTATTCTCTGAAAATTTTCCAGAAAACTCCCAAGCTCTAATAACATAGACTCGTGGACTAGGCAGATTTAACTATTGAACCACGTAGAAAACCTCTTGTGTTCATTTTTTCTTATTTCCTCCAATATTTTCTTATTTAATTGCTCTCTTATTTAAATTGATAAAAAAACGGCGTCAACAGTTTGTTGCTTTCATTGAGAGTCATTAAACAGTATGTGTGTGAGTCTGTTCAGTCAGGAAGCCTCTCGGATTAGCAATGGATGCAAATGATCCCAATATTTCTGAGGAGGAAATTTTAGATGAAGCTGAGTACCCATGGCGCCCTGGAAAGTAGCCTATGGTGAATTCTGACCCCGATGAGAGGAGTGGTTCATCCGACTCTCGGGGACCGCCTTCCCCCAGGGATGATGAGGACATGTATTACAATCCTAAACAATACGTCCCAATAGTGGAACTCGAAAATTGTCAATTGCGAAAACAGTTGGCAGAAGCTAAGAAACGCAACGAAGATCTAGCCAGACTAGTTGCTGAAGCACAGGCGGCTCAGGCCCCACATCCGCAAGATACCCAGGCTCCACCTCCACAAGATACCCAGGCTCCACCTCCGCGGGACGTTCATGTTCCACCGTGTAGGCCTCAGGGACAGCCGCACAAAAATGCGGCCACCCAAAGAGTGGAGCAAGCTCTGCCACCAACAGAGTAACCTGCTCTGCCGAGACCCCGGAGAAGTAACCGGGCTGAGGGTCCTGCCAACCCAACTGCAGAGACACCAACCAGAGTAGGGAATAACCGAGCAGAATGTGGCAGAACCCGATCGAGCAAACTCAGGGCCTTCTAGGCCCCGTAATGGATGGCAGCCACCATCACCAATAAGACACCCACCATCGCCAATAAGGCACCCCTCGCCAATTCGGAGGAATGCACAACCGACCCATGGTGATAAGGAAATGCGAGCTGGGTGAAGGCATGGAAATGGGGAAACCGCTAGGGAGCATAGGGGTCCCCATCCCACGAGAAGCCAAATGTCTCAATCCCACACTATTGAGACGAGGCAACCAGCAAGAAACCCATCTCGAAATAATCATGTAACGAGCCACGTCAGCGAAGGCTCGGGTGACACCAAGTCTGTAAGTATATACGACCATGAACATAGAAACACTGGAAATCGAGGTGATCACCCAGATTTATGGGAGCATCTAAACTATAATCGAGGGCGTAATAATCCATCGAATCCAGATCTGAGAAATCATCTCAATAGGTGTAATCACCCTGCGCCGAGGCGCGGAACTGGAGTTGTAATCAACGATACCCAGTTCCCGCTAATTCAACTCAGACCCCCTGTAGATCCAGTCCAAGAAAGGATTGAGCAATTGGAAAGAGCATTTAGGCTCTTACAAAACGAACGAAGCCGGGAAAGGGACGAAGAGTTCGATGAAGAACTCGATCCCTTTGCCCCGCACATCTCTAGCACCCCATTTCCTCAAGGATTCAAAATTCCTCATGTCCCGCCATTCGATGGAAATTTAGATCCATACAGTCATTTAAGTACATTCAACACAATCATACGAGGCAGTAATGTTGGCTACGAGCTCAAGTGCATGCTGTTCCTAGCCTCTCTCACGGGACCAGCGAAGAACTGGTTTGAAAAATATAAGAGACATTCGATTGCTTCTTGGGATCAATTATCAAGAGATTTCAAGAAGCAATTCAAGGCCATGGTCGGCATTAGGCCCGAGGCATCTGCCCTGACCAACGTCCAACAACAACCAAATGAGACACTGAAAAGTTATCTCACAAGGTTTAACTTGGAAGTCGCTCGAGCTCGTGACGTCGATGACAGTGGTCATTTAATGTTTGTTCGAGCCGAAGTAATGCCTGGAAGTGCTCTATGTGAAGACATGCAAAGAAAGCCCGTAAGATCCTTAACCGAGTTCAATTGACGAGCTCAGAGGTTTGTTAATGTAGAAGAGGCGAGGTCAACATTGAATATGAACTCTTAGCCCATAACTACAACAACAAACACAAACTCTACCTCGGCCTTGGCGGATCCTACGACCTCAAAATCCTCCGGGGACAACCCTTCTAAAAGAAAGAAAAATGAAGGGAATAATCCTGAGGCAGAAGGAGGAAAGAAGAAGAAAGGGGAAAGATACTTCTCCGTATACAAGGTGTATACCAAGCTCAATGAGTCTCAGGAGAATATCTACCTGGCTAATGAAAACCAGGTCCCTTTCAGAAGGCCTGACCCCATGAGAAACCAAAACGCGAAAAGAGACTCCAACAAGTACTGCAGATTCCACAAAGATATCGGACATACCACCGATGAATGCAGAAAACTAAAAGATGAGATCGAAGGACTATTCTCGAGAGGATATTTCAGGCAGTATGTAAGAAATCGGAACCCCAATCAGGCTTCCACCAGCCAGAGGGAAGCAGCTGCACCACCTACCCAAAACACCAACTCCTGAGCAAAGGAGGATGAACGACCCCCTCCGATTGATGGAGAAGATGTCATAACCATCTTGGGGGGATCCCATATTGTAGGATCGGGTAGGAATGCCCAAAAAAGATATGTGAATGAGTTGAAAATTGGTGATGGGTCTCCCTACGAACCCGAACCCAGATCTCCAAAACAACAAAGGGTTGAATCTCAACCCATAACTTTTACTGAAGATGACGCGTCCCATGTACAGTTCCCTCATAATGACCCGCTGGTCATTACCCTTCAGCTTGTGAACAAGAGGGTACATCGAGTCCTAATTGATAACGAGAGGTCGGTAAATATCCTTTACAAAGCCACTTTAGAAAAGATGGGACTCGCGCTTCGTGACCTAAAAGCCTGTGCAACTACGTTGTACGACTTTTTAGGAGAAGGGATTGCCTGCATGGGATCCATCAAACTCCATGTAACCTTGGGAGACTACCCAGTCTCGATAACCAAGATGATGGAGTTCGTAGTGGGGGATCTCCCATCAGCCTATAACATTCTGCTTGGGAGACCTGCCCTAGTAGGGCTGGGGGCAGTTTCGTCCGTTAGGCATCTAGCCATCAAGTTCCCGACTTCTAGTGGAATCGGGACTCTGAGAGGGGACCAACTCGCAGGAAGGGAATGCTACAACATTTCCGTTAGAGGGAAGAAGCAGACGAGTGCACAAACACTTGTTGTAATTCAGAAAAAGGATGGGACAGTCTTTGAAAAAGACGAAGAGATCGATCTAAGAATAGAAGAAAGGGCCGACCTTGAGCCTCTAGAGGAGCTCGAAGAAGTCAAGCTCGAAGAAGATGATCCCCCAAAAATTGTGAAGGTGGGGAAAAACCTTTCAGAAGAAACGAAATAGCAATTAATTGGATTTTTAAGGAATAACCAGGATGTTTTCACATGGTCGCATTCAGACATGGTAGGGATAAGTCCTAATGCAACAAGCCATGCACTTAACATTGACAAGAGCTTTCCCCCGAAACAACAAAAATGAAGACTCCTGGACGATGATAGGAAGAAAGCCCTGAAGGAAGAGGTCGACAGGTTAAAGGCGAATCAATTTATACAAGACGCCTTCTACCCTGATTGGGTCGCTAAGCTAGTACTGGTTCCAAAACCTAATGGAACATGGCGAACTTGTATCGATTACTCTGACCTCAATAAGGCATGCCCTAAGGACTGCTTTCCCTTACCTCGGATCGACCAACTCGTAGATGCCACAGTCGGGCACGGACTTATGTCATTCATGGATGCTTATTATGGATATAACCAAATCGCCATGCATGCCCCAGACCAAGAGCGTAAGAGTTTTGTGATAGATAAAGGGCTGTATTGTTACAATGTCATGCCTTTCGGGCTTAAGAATGCTAGAGCCATGTATCAAAGGCTCGTAAACATGATGTTCTCCGAGCAGATAGGTAATAACATGGAAGTATATGTTGATGATATGTTGGTCAAATATAAACATAACAATAACCATGTGGACGACCTCGAAGAATTCTTCGCCGTGCTATGAAAGTACAACATAAAGCTCAACCCCCAGAAATGCTCCTTTGGAGTATCGTCAGGAAAGTTTTTGGACTTCATTGTGAAGGCGTGGGGAATAGAGGTTAATCCTGAAAAGATCCAGGCTCTAATTGACATGCATTCACCTCGAAAACCTAAAGATGTCAAGAGCTTAATTGGACGGATGGCAGCATTAAGTAGGTTTATCTCGAAATCTACAGACTGCTGTCTTCCATTTTTCAACCTTTTGAGAGGGGGAAAAAAATTCAAGTGGATAGAGGAATGCGAGCTCGCATTTTAGGAGCTAAAGAAACACCTCGCAGAACCTCCCATCTTGTCCAAACCTATCACAGGAGAAATCTTGTACCTATATCTCGCTACAACCGAGCATGCCATCAGCGTCGTGCTCATCCGAGAAGATCGGAAGGTGCAAAAACCAGTATACTATGTCAGCAAAAGGTTACTGGGGGCAGAATCGAGATACCCGTTGATGGAGAAGTTGGCTCTCAGCCTAATCCACTCATCTCGAAAGCTCCGAACTTACTTCCAAGCACACCCCATACATGTGCTAACTGACCAACCACTACGGCAAGTCTTGTCAAAGCCAGAAGCCTTAGGCCGATTATTAAAATGGGCTGTTGAGCTCGGACAATTCGAGATCACTTATCATCCCAGAACGACCATAAAAGGGCAGGCCCTGGCAAACTTCATTGTGGAATGTACGGGAGTATCTGACGACGAAGTTATAACCCTAGCCTGCGAGCTGTGGAAACTTTATGTCGATGGATCTTCCAACGAAAATGGATCGGGTGCAGGAATCATATTGATCACTCCAACTGGAAGTCAATTTCATTCCGCCTTAAGGTTTGGCTTCGAATAGCCAAGGAACTAAAGGCTAAAGCGATACATTTCTACAGTGACTCGCAGTTGGTGGTCAACCAAATCTTAGGGGACTCGCAGACACAAAGATGGCCGCATATTTAGAAAAAGTGAAAGAAACACTCAAACATTTCGAGTTCTATACAATAGACCAGGTTCCCCGAGAGAAAAATTAAAATGCAGACGCCTTAGCCAGGCTCGCCACATCCACCGAGGTCGATGCGCTAAATGTTGTCCCAATTGAGCACCTGTCGATGCCCAATATTAGCGAGCCTGAACAGGAAGACGTCTGCATGATTAACTCTGAACCAACCTAGATGACCCCAATAGTTGATTACCTTGAAACCAGCATTCTCACAGTAGAACGGAACAAGGCTTGGAAGCTGATGTATTAGATTCCCAGATACACTATTGTGGAAGGAAGGTTATACTGGAGAGGATACTCTATGCCATTACTCCGATGTGTGACTCCACCCTAGGCCAAGAAAATCCTAGAAGAAATTCATGAAGGATTTTGTGGGGACCACACTGGGGGGCATAGCCTATCTAAGAAAGTTATAAGACAAGGATACTTCTGGCCCACTATCAAGGCAGACACATTTGAATATGTCAAAAAATGCGATAAATGCCAGTTGCTCGCTATGATCCCGCGAGCTCCACCATCTATGCTATGATCACACTCATAGGATATTAAGGGGGCATTAGTGGTATATATACCATCAGTTTGAAAAAATAAATAACGTAAAAGAAAAAATGTCTGGATTATTAACCTGACATAGAAGTCATAAATGTTTGGATATAACCAAATACGCGAGCTAAAATTTGGACATAACCAAATTATTAAAAACAAAGTGTTTGGATATAACCAAATACGCAAGCTAAAATTTGGACATAACCAAATTATTAAAAATAAAGTGTCTGGATATGACTAGATACGCGAACCAGTACGATCTAGATATAGCTAGATCGAAAATATATAAGTGTATGGATTTTGAGCCAAACACGACCTAAATAGGTTTGGAACAAACCATCTAAAATTGATCGACACAAGTGGGAAAAAATTAACCTACTGCGAGCTAAGTTGATACCGAGGCTGGAGTATTTTGCAACAAAAGTTTCAACCTCACAACCTCGGGGAGCTACCCAAGGACGAGGAAAAGTAACTAGAAAAATAGAATACAACTAAACTACTTATCTTACATGCCATATAAGTATTTTCGAGTGCATGGTCAAAGTAAGTTCCGACCTTGACAAATAACGAGATCGGATACGGATATATCGAGCAAACCATGCGAGAATGCATGGAAACTTGAGCCTAAATCCAACATGTGTTTGTATGGATAAACAAGCATAAAAGCAGACTCTTAATATAAAAATTGCTTAAAATATTTCGATCAAAGAGATGTAAAGCAAATATATTAAAGTGAAAACATCAAAAAGCTCTTTTACGAGCATGGTATTAAAAATATCAAAAGCTCATTTACAAGCTGTAAATTGTTTTTACCCTAAGGGTATGACAAACAAAAGCTATAAACTATTACAAAAGATTCAGAGGGACGCAGCCCAGAATCGAGATTTAGGAGGCAGGAGCACACTCCTTAGCCTTCTCAGCATACTCCTTGGCCTTCTCAGCATCCTCCCGAGCAGCTTCCTCCGCATCAAGCCGAGCTTGCCATTTGGCCATAAGCTCTTCCTCAAAATAACCCAAGAAGCTCATGTCGAGATTGGCGTTGCTGGCCCAAATCTTGTACATGGCCAAGTCAACAGCCCGATCCTTCCTTTGCTTGAACTCCTCGAGCAGACGAGCCTTTTCACCCTCTATTATCTCGAAGGTGGCCTTTTTCTCCTCCTCAAGCTTGGCATTGATCTTCTCAAGCTCCTCAACCCCAGAGCTTTTCTATTTAAGCTCGGCCTTCACCTTCTCGATCTCAACCTCTATCTTTGACCTTGCAGCCTTAAACTCATCGGTGAGCTTGAGCTGGAGTTCCTTCGACTCCTGAGCATAGGACATGGTCGCATGAACCTCATTGTTCAACTTATAATTCAGTTGAGCAACTGCAGTAAGAGCCTAACACACAAACAAATCAAGTTAGAGCATGCTCCAAATACAATCACAATAAATAGCGAGGTAAGAGAAATTATCGAGGATATGAGTTTGGTACTCTTGTCATAAAGGACATTAAAGTCTCGAACATTGACCAGGAACTGCCATTGAAGAGCCCCGAGATTGCTGATGCTTTGGCCTACCCGAGACAGGATGTCCGAGCCAAGAGTGGCTCTGTGAGTCCCGGCGGCATTGTCGATGGCATACTCATCAACATGAGTAGAAATCAACAACAGACGCCCCTTAGTCATCGCTGGTTTCTTCGGAGGTGGGCCAAGGGTCAGAAGGATTTGGATGGCAAGAGGCGGAGGAGCATCTTCTGCAGGAATCTCGACCCGGGGAGTGGGGTCCACGGCTGGGCTCGTAACAGTAGGATCTGGGGGAGGAGGAGTTTTCTCGGTCCTTTTAGGGATCTTAGCAGGCAGGCCAATCTTCTGTGAGGCCCTTGGGCGCTTGCTATGCTTGGCCCCCTCACCACTGGCGAGCATGTTCTCGAGGTCGGAATCCATTATACCTGCATAATTACATTAGAAAACAAGCTTAAAACTCTAAAATTAGTGTAAAGTAGACAATTAAAGGAATTAAAAAAAAATGACAAGGAGCCTAACTGGAACTCTCCCCCGAGCTCGTGCTCGGCGACCACGTAATTCCCCTATCTTCGGATGAGGCTGGGGGATTCCCTTCCCTATACATGGAAGTCAACGGAGAAATGTCCCTATAATCGTTTGTCCCGTATTAGACGGCTATTCCATCCCAAACCTCATTCAGACTATACATTGTGTCGTATTTCCCTAGCCAGCTATCAAACCTATGGACCCTATCATCTACCCAGGACCATACATAAAAGTTGTCCCTATCATCTTCACATAAGATCAGGGTGTCGGGTTTATGTTTAAGTAGGGAAGGAGACCACAAGGCCGAGCTAAGAATGACCTTACCTCTATCACTCGAGCTTGAGCCCTCATCATTGGCATCGTTCCCCGAGCACGGACTCCTGCGATGGCGAGCTGGGGATCGTGCCTTAGAGCTTCACCTCGGAGGACGACTGCCGATTGAGAGAGGCACAAACTCCCACTTGGTATACTTCTTGTAGGCCTTATCGTCTGTTGATTGGTCATTCTCCAGGAGGCCGCAGGCTCGAAGCCTATCTTCGTGAAGAAGATAAGATAGGGAGCGCTTGCCTTATGGAAGCTGGAGCAAAGTTTCTTTATGCTCCCTCATTGCGTCTGTGGAAGTGGGACGGTGATAGTTGGCTGAAAGAATTAAATACATTATGAGATAATTCGAGCCTAAAAAAAAGTCGAGCATGAGAGGAAAATGATCGTATGCTTACGTATTCGTCTGAACGAGTAATATTTGGAGGGAGCCAGACCATCCATCCAAAAGAACGTCAGTTTGAAGATAGGAGGATGGTTGGGCATGTCCTTGAAAATATTCTTCTCCCTGGGATAGCTCGAAAGGTAGTAGAAGCCATCTTCTCCCTGAGCCTAGGATGGGTTGCTTTTCAGGCAAAAGAGATATAGAATCTCTCTTGGCAAAGGTCCTACCCACTTCAGTTCGTGGTAAAGTGACCTCAGGGCTGACAAGACCCTGTATGAGTTGGTCTGGAGTTGGAAGGGCGCGAGCCCAACAAAATCCAGAAAGTCCTTAAAGAAGGACTTCAAGGGCAATAAGGCCGCTGCCTTCATATGCTTGCCGCTCCAGGCCAGGAGCCTCAACTTATTGTCGGGATTGCCATCTCCCGGAGCGTAACAGCTACGTTCGTTGGAGGTTAGAGCTTGACAACTTAGCGAGCCTGAAAATCCTAGGCCATGGCGAGCTAGGATGTTGGTTATCTGTCCCAATGACGAAACCAAGCTCCAATAGTGCTCGGCCTCGAAAAACTCTCCCTTTGAGGTGGGAATGGCGGTCGGATGTGAGGTGGATGGACGATTTGTTGATTCTTCCATCAGTAAAAATTTGAGTTCACCCGATTTGAAAGCGACGGTTACTTTAAGAGTAGGGTCGAGAGGAATTGGTCTAGGCTCGCGGTCTGGGTCTGGATAGATTGCGACTCTAATTTTTTTCCTCTTTCTCTCTTCGACCTCATCTATTTGGCGTCGAAAATGAGCTCAAGTATCCTCTTGCTCACACCTCAATTTGTGCTCACGAATCAGCCGTTGATTCCAAGTAAAGGGCGACTCTGGGCTCAGAGTTGTTGGGGAGTAAGGAACTGGGAGTACTGATCCCCATCGTTTTTCCAAATTCTGTGACATCTAGCAAGAAAGAAAAAGGGTGAGGGCCAGGCACGCAAGGAATTAAGGATGAAAATCAAGATGGTCTGAGCTTGAATGCTCGAAGCCATGGAATAAGCTCGATCAAAGGAACGAGGTTAGGCTCGTACGAAACCTAAGCTATTGAAAGAATCGAGCCCCAAGCGTGTATTTGACGTGAAGGGGGAAGAATGGATTTATTTTTGAGAATCCCGGATTTTCAGGGAAAAAGTTGGCGGTTACTCAAAAAGGTTATATTTTTGGGAAACGTGCAATTTAAAAACCCTAATTCCATACCCCATTTCTTGGTCTACACGATATGTTATCCGAAATTTAAATAACACAGTAAAAGAACCATATTTGCATCTTTTACACAAAATCTGGGTTTGGGACCCATAATATCAGATGAACTTAAGAACTACACGGTATTGACTAAAACATTCTAGTACTAAACTAGTGAATGTGCCTACAGTGCAACAACAATACAAATGTGCATGGAAAAACAGAATAAATATATGTACGTGTGGGGTCAAGAATAAATACTTACACAATGAAGCTGGTAGATACAGAGAAATTGATGACCGAAGGAGTGGTTGCAAGAATGATCTCACGGATTCGAACAAACCAGAGTTGTTTTGTCTTCTCGATTTGGAAAACATGCATGAACAGAGCAAACTTCGATTCTGGCTTTTTCTTCTCTTTTCTCTAAAATTTCTAAATGCGAAAGTAAGGGGAAGAAGATGACACGGGCAAATTTATAGGCCCCAAAGAATGTCAAACATCGAATTAATCTGGACCGTTGGCCGAATCCGGTATCTGATCGAACGAATGGGTGAAGACGTAGCGATGGCGGCATAAAGGTGGTAGATGAATAGACGTGGGCATTGTGCAAAAGACACTCAAGTACTCTGACCATTCAATCCCTGGCTGACGCGTGTCCACACTCGAATGCAATTAATGGTACAATTTCCAAGAGGGGCAGTTCAAAAGTTTCCTTCTCATGGGATTCAAACTCATACTTTTGAGGGGGCAAAATGTTACACCCAGATTTCAATCGTGAGAAGTTATGACCCCGAAATCTAGGCTCGTCAGGTGTGAACTCGAAATATACACGGTCGTCATATGATCCTTCAGTCGGGCTGCTTTGTTGTAAGTAATGACCTCAAAAAGCTCAAGGATGTGTATCATCGAATATACTCTGAGCTCGCAATGACCATGGTTTGACACATATATACATATATATTTTTCCTGATACATCTCTTGCCTTCAGACGAGATAGCTCGAGCTTAGGAAGTGTAAGCTCGAATGAGATGACTTCATCAATAGTTATTTGCTCCGGGCATAAGCAAAGTCAGGTGACGAGTTCGTGAGTCTTGGCGAGCTCGATGTCAACTGCTAGTCTTGAAGATTTGATGAATCCCGTATCCGAGTTAATCAGTTACATGTGAATATATTTATTGTTGTGCAATCCCAATGTTTAAGGGATATCATTTAATATCCCACATTTTGTGGGACGTTTCCATGTATATAGGAAATAATGAATTAAATAGCATTATATTAATTGATTCATAGAATATCTTCTCGAGATATGTGGGAATGAATTCTGCAAACCTTCTCTATAAATAAAGAAGGAAGCTCCATTTGTGAGGGACCGATTTTTTATTTCAGGAGAGAAAACTCTGGGCAACTATTCTCTGAAAAGTTTCTAGAAAACTCCCAAGCTCTAATAACATAGACTCGTTGACTATGTAGATTTAACTTCTGAACCACGTAAAAAACCTCTTGTGTTCATTTTTTCTTATTTCCTCCAATATTTTCTTGTTTAATTTCTCTCTTATTTAAGTTGCAAAAAACAACGTCAATAATCCTTAAAATTTAAATCACTAGTCTTTAAAATTTAAACCACAACTTTTTAAAAATTTAAACCACAAGACTTAAAATTTAAATAACGATTCTTTTAAATTTAAACAAAAGACTTAAAAGTTATACTACTAGGCTTAACAAAATAAAATATATAAATTTTTAGATATTAATTTAACTATGTGTTACACCCAGATTTCGAGACAAGAGGTTATGACCACGAAAGTTGGGCTCGTCAAATGTGAGCTCGAAATGTATGAAAACATTGTATGGTCCAGCTGTAAAATCTCTGAAGTAAAACAACGACCTCGAAGATGTGTAACCTCGGGATATTTTCTGAGTTCGAAATGGCACGACACTGGGATAGATCTGCTACTGATTATCTTCAGATAAAACAGTCCGAGCTTGGGAAGTGCAAGCTCGGGTGTGATAGCTTTGACAGTATCTATCTACTCTGAGCATGTCCTGAAGTTGGGTGACAAGTTCGTAATAGTTCCATAAGTCTTGACAGTCACAATACCGATTGTAACGCCTTGGTTACCCCAGAACAGTTATGGTGAACTGGAAATTTGACTCGCTACCCGAGTCCTTTGGTTAAAAAGCTTGTTCTAAGTGTTATTAACAGGCTAAGGTAAAAAACCAATAAAAAGGAAAGGATATATTTTATTAAGTACATAAAACTGTTCATGGGCCCATCAACAACATTTACAAGTTATTTTCAACTCAAAATGGTTATTACTGTTTCAAATTTACAAACTCCGCCGACCTAAGCGGCAAAAATAAGGTAAACCCCCTAGTTCCTCTGAGAACTCCTTGGCCGTGGTGGTCAAGCGGCCGCATATGTACACAACACCACCTAAGCTCTCCACTCAAGGCTGGGTGAGCTTTTCTTTTTCCTTTACCTGCACCACATAGCACCCATGAGCCAAGGCCCAGCAAGAAAACACAATAATGCATATAGATATTAACAACTTATTATTATTATAATCACACAGAGCTTATGGCTCTTAAACAGATGAGTGATTCAACACTTGAGGTTATAGTAAACCATACTGAGTGACTATCAAGAAAGTCACTAACTTAAATAGATGAGTGACTGCTGGGTAAGTCACTAGCCTTGAGTGGCTGCTGGGTCAGTCACTAGCTTAAACAGATGAGAGACTGATGAGTAAGCCTCTAACTTAACAAATGAGAGACTGATGGGTAAGTCTCACGGGCTCAACACCCACAGCCATGTGACTAAATAGTCACTGTGGCTCTAAGTGACTAGCCTTTGGCTAGACAAGCGCTTATAGTATTCATCGAACTTGAGGTCGGTCTGACATTAACGTTTTTCTGAGTCATTTAATGCAGATGTCGATTAGATCTAATCTTTATTGGCTTGCATTGAACACGCTAAGGCTGTCCTGACTTATGAGTCAGCATTGTGTGACCAGTGCCCAGTACCACTGCCGAACTTGACTAATAAGTCCCAGCTTCACAGTTGATACTGACACTTTTGCCAAATCTGACTAATGAGTCAGTACCATGCACAAGTGAACAAGATTTATGGGACACCATCAATAACCAAATATGAACAACATCAATAAAATGAACAACAAAGGTTCCCAAACCAAGATCTAGCCTCCAGGACATCAATCCCCACTAATTCGGGTAGTAGGAACCACCCCGAGGCCTAAAAGCAAGTTCCCGAGGTCAAAACACTCAAACAGGCTCAAAACCAACCAAGGGCTGCGGCCGTAACACCTTGAGCCGCGACCCTCAGCCACTTCAGGAGTAAGGGCTGTGGCGCCCTATACCTAGGGCCGCGGTGCCCAGCAAGGCCAAAACCTCCCCAGCTGCTTCTTCGAGCTAGGGCCGCGGCGCCAAAGAACAGGGCCACGACCCCCAACCTAGAACCAGCCACAAACTCACTTTCCATCATCACAAACCCTCCAAAAACATACCTAAACACTTCCAAATCCACAAATCAAAGTTCCGAAGCTTCCTAATGATCCAAAACCATCAAATCCTGAGGCTCAAACGAACCAAAAACTCAACGATTCACAAAATCCAATTCGAAGCTTAGAAATTCTAAAAACTCAAAGATTAAAACTTAGATTACCTTTGTTGGGTTGTTTCTCGTCAAATCCTTCGGTCAAGAAGCTTCTAATATTTCCTAGGATCGCTATGCCTCGATCCTCGCTTGATTCCGACTCCTAGAACTCAAGATTTCTTCGAAAATGCCTCGAACGGTAAAATGAACTAACAAGGAGAGAATGAGAGGTTTTCTAACGAACGGTTCTATTTGACAAGCTACTTCAAGATTAAGTAACCTCAAATAAAACCTAGTGCTCGGGGTCCCAAAAACACCCCCGGGGACATTATAGCCAAAACTCCCAGAATTTCCTCCTGATCTCAATAACTCCCAGTTTATCATCAAATAACATTCTCATTACTCAATATCCCAATAAAAGACCCCCGTTATGACAAGACCGCTAATTTATAATATAAGACCGTCTCATGCCGAATAGTTCGAATATATCTCTGTAATAATGAGATCTCATTCACAAATCACAATCTGCACCAAAATACACAAATATGCCTTCAACGGGCCAAATTACCAAAACACCCCTGTAATGAAACGTGGACCCACATGCATGCATTTAACATCATATTATAATATAACTCACATAAATATGCATATAATCATTTAATGGCATAATTATACAGTTATGGCCCTCTCGGCCTGCTAATCCAGCCATTAAACTGCATTAGGAATTTTGGGGCATTACACCGATTGCTGATCTCGAAGACCTGATGAGTCACCTGGGATAGGCCATTACGTGTGAACATATTTATTGTTGTGTAAACCCAATATTTAAGGGATACCATTTAGTCTGTTATTTGTTCCCGATTTTTATGGGACGTTTCCATGTATATAGGAGATATTGCATTTAATGTCATTATTAGAATTGATGTACAGAATATCTTTTCGAAATATGTGGGAATGAACTCTATAACCTTCCCTATAAATAGAGGAGGAATGACCACTTGTAAATGATCGATTTTTGATTTCTTGAGAGAAAGCTCTGGGTAATTCATATCTGAAGAATTTCCAGAAAACTCTAAGTCTTAATAACATAGACTCGTGGACTAGGCAGAATTAACTGCTAAACCACGTAAAAACCTTTTTGTTTCTCTTCATCATCCATTCATTTCATAGTTTACATTGTTTAATTGCTCTACGATTTAAGTTGATGAAAAATGGCGTCAACCGTTTGGTGCTTTCACTGAGAGCATTAAGCAGTACGTGCGTGAGTGTATTCAGTCAAAGAAGCCTCCCTGAGTCAACTATGGCCGCGAATGATCCCAATGTTCCTGAGTAGGAAATCTTAGAGGAAGCTGACTACCCTCGACGTGCTGGAAAGCAGCCCATGATGAATTTAGACCCTGATGAGAGGAGTGGGTCCTCTAACTCTTGAGGACCACTGGCACCACTGACCCCCAGGGACGATGAGGAAATGTACTATAATCCAAAACGATATGTCCCAATAGTGGAGCTCAAAAATCGTTAATTGCGAAAGCAGTTGGAAGAAGCCAAGAAACGTAATGAGGAGCTGGCCAGATTGGATGCCGAGGCCCAAGGTCTGCCTCCATGAGATGTTCATGTTCCACCACGCAGGCCTCGTGGGCGACCTCGCAAAAACACTGCCACCCGAAGAACGGAGCAACCTCTGCCACCTACAGAATAGCCTGCTCCCTCAAGGCCCCGGAGAAGTACCCGGGCTGGAGCTCCTGCCAACTCAACTGCAGAGGTACCAGACGAGATAGGGAATAATCGAGCCTCCATAGAGGCTCGGACCCAAAATCCTGGTAACACGCAGAACGTTCCTGAACCAGCTCGGGAAAACTCAAGACCTTCTAGGCCCCGTAATGGATGGCAGCCACCATCACCCATAAGGCACCCACCATCACCGATAAGGTATCCCTCACTAACTCAGAGAAACACGCAATCGACTCGGGGTGATAGAGAAAGGTGAGCTGGGCCAAAACATGGGAATGGGGAGACTGCTAGGGAGCATAGAGGTACCCAACCCACGAGAAGCCAAATGACTCGGTCTCATACTATTGAGACGAGGCAACTAGAAAGGAACCCATCTCGAAACAACCGCACGATGAGCCATGTCATTGAAGGCTCAGGAGACACTAGATTGGTCAGTATGTATGATCAGGGATGCAGAAATACTGGGAATCGAAGGGATCACCCAGATTTACGAGAACACCTGAACCAAAGTCGGGGCAATGATAACCCCTCGAACCTAGACCTGAGGGATCACCTCAATGGACACAAGAATCCTATGTAGAGGTGCTAAGCTGGAATTTTGATCAACGATAACCAGTTTCAAGTTAGACCCCCTGTGGATCCAGTCCAAGAAAGGATCAAACAACTGGAAAGAGCGTTCAGGCTCTTACAAAATGAACAAGGGAGTTCGAAGAGGAACTCGAGCCCTTCCCCCCTATATTTCCAACACCCCGTTTCCTCAAGGATTTTGAATTCCTCATGTCCCACCATTTGATGGGAATTCCAATCCATACAGTCATTTGAGTACGTTCAATACAATTATGAGAGCGAGTAATGTGGGCTACGAGCTCAGATGCATGCTGTTTCAAGCCTCGCTCACAAGACCAGCAAAAAATTGGTTTGAAAAATATAAGAGGCATTCGATTGCTTCTTGGGATCAATTGTCTAGAGATTTCAAGAAGAAATTCAGAGCCATGATTAGAATAAGGCTCGAGGCATCTGCCTTGACTAATGTCCAACAGCAGCCGAATGAAACATTGAAAAGTTACCTTACAAGGTTCAATTTGGAAGTCACCCGAGCTCGTGACGTAGATGACAGCGGCCATTTAATGGCCGTCTGAGCCGGAGTAATGCCTAGAAGCCCTCTCTAGGAAGATATGCAGAGGAAACATCGTGAGGTCCTTAACCGAGTTCAATCGATGAGCTCAGAGGTTTGTTAATGTAGAAGAGGCGAGGTCAGTATTGAATATGGCCTCTCAGCCCATAACTACAACAACAAACATAAACTCTGCCTCGACCTCAGCAGATCCTACTGCCTCAAAACCCCCTATGGATAACCCTTCTAAAAGAAAGAAGAATGAAGGGAATAATCTTGAGGCGGAAGGAGGAAAGAAGAAGAAAGGGGAAAGATATTTCTCCGTGTACAAAGTGTATATCGAGCTAAATGAGTCTCGGGAGAATATCTACCTGGCTAATGAAACTAGATCCCTTTCAGGCGTCCGGACCCGATGAGGAACCAGAAAGCAAAGACAGACTCCAAAAAATACTGTAGATTCCATAGAGATATCATACATACAATCGATGAATGCAGGCAACTAAAGGACGAGATTGAAGGCCTGATCTCGAGAGGGTATTTCAGGCAATATGTAAGGAACCAAAACCCCAATCAGGCTTCTACCAGCCAGAGGGTAGCTGCAGCACCGCCTACCCAAAACAGTAACTCCCGAACAAGGGAGGACAAGCGGCCCCCTCTGATTGATGGTGAAGATGTTGTAACCATCTCGGGGGACCTCATATTGTAGGATCGGGCAGGAACACCCAAAAATGTTACGTGAATGAGCTGAAAACTGGTGACGGGTCCCCTTACGAACCCGAACCCAGAGCTTCAAAACACCAGAGGGTTGAATCTCAACCTATAACTTTTACTGAGGATGACGCATCTCATGTGAAGTTTCCTCACAGCGACCCGTTGGTCATCACCCTTCAGCTCGCGAACAAGAGGGTTCACCGAGTCCTGGTTGATAACGGGAGCTCAGTGAATATCCTCTATAAGGCCACCTTAGAAAAGATGGGACTCACGCTTCGTGACCTAAAGGCTTGTGCAACGACATTGTACGGTTTTTCAGGAGAAGGGATTGCCTGTATGGGATCTATCGAACTCCCTGTAACCTTAGGAGACTTCCTAGTCTCGACAACCAAGAAGATGGAATTCGTAGTAGTGGATCTACCATCGGCCTACAACATACTTCTCGGGAGACCCGCCCTAGTAGGGCTGGGGGCAGTTTTGTCTGTGAGGCACTTGGCCATCAAGTTCTCGACTTCTAGTGGCATCGAGACACTAAAAGGAGACCAGCTCGCAGGAAGGGAATGCTATAGCTTTTCCATTAGAGGAAAGAAACAAACAAGTGCACAAACACTTGTCATAATTCAGAATAAGGATGGGACAGTCTTCGAGATAGACGAAGAAATTGATCCAAGAATAGAGGAAAGAGTTGGCCTCGAGCCATTAGAAGAGCTTGAAGAAGTAGACCCCCCGAAGATAGTGAAGGTAGGGAAAAACCTTCCAGAAGAAACAAAATAGTAATTAATTTGCTTTTTGAAAAAGAACCAGGATGTTTTCGCATGGTGACATTCGGACATGGTAGAGATAAATCCAAATGTGGTAAGCCACGCTCTAAATATTGACAAGAGCTTCCCCCCGAAGCAGCAAAAGCGAAGACTTCTGGACGACGACAGGAAGAAGGCCCTAAAGGAAGAGGTCGACCGGTTAAAGGCAAACCAATTCATACGAGATGCCTTCTACCCCGATTGGATCGCCAACCCAGTGCTAGTTATGAAACCTAACGGGACATGGCGAACTTGTATTGATTATTCAGACCTCAATAAAGCTTGTCCTAAGGAATGCTTCCCCTACCTCGGATCGACCAGCTCGTAGACGCCATAGCTGGGCATGGACTTATGTCGTTTATGGATGCCTATTCTGGATATAACCAGATTGGCATGGATGCCCCAGACCAAGAGCATACAAGTTTTGTGACAGACAAAGGAAATGTGATGCCGTTCGGACTCAAGAATACTGGAGCCACATACCAACGGCTCGCAAACATGATGTTCTCTGAACAAATAGGTAATAACATGGAAGTTTATGTTGATGATATGTTAGTTAAATCTAAACATAACAATAACCATGTGGACGACCTTGAAGAGTGATTTGCCGTGTTACGGAAGTACGATATGACGCTCAACCCCCAGAAGTGCTCTTTTGGAGTGTCATCAGGAAAGTTCCTAGGTTTCATTGTGAATGCCTGGGGAATAGAAGCTAATCCTGACAAGATCCAGGCATTAATTGGCATGCCCTCACCTCGAAAGCATAAGGATGTCCAAAGTTTGACTGAACTGATGGCGGCACTGAGTAGGTTTATGTCGAAATCTACAGACCGTTGTCTTCAATTTTTCAACCTTTTGAGGGGAGGCTCGAGTGGACAGAAGAATGCGAGCTAGCTTTTCAGGAGCTCAAGAAGCACCTCGCAGAACCTCCTATCTTGTCGAAACCTATCACAGGAGAAGTTTTGTACCTATATCTCACAACGACCGAGCATGCCATTAGCGCCGTGCTCGTCCGAGAAGAACAGAAGCTGCAAAAGCCAGTATACTATGTCAGGAAAAGGTTACTGGGGGCAGAATCGAAATACCCCCTAATGGAGAAGTTGGCTCTCAGCCTAATCCACTCATCTCGAAAGCTCCGACATTACTTCTAGGCGCACCCCATCCATGTTCTGACCGATCAACCACTAAGACAAGTCTTATCCAAGCTAGAAGCCTCGGGCCGATTACTGAAACGGGCCGTTGAACTCGGACAATTCGAGATCACCTACCATCCGAGGACAACCATAAGAGGACAGGCCCTGGCAGACTTCATAGTGGAATGCGCTGGAATGACTAACGATGAAGTTATAACCCCAGCCCGCGAGCTATGGAAACTTTATGTTGATGGGTCTTCCAATGAAAATGGGTCGGGGGCAATAATAATACTGATCACCTCAACAGGAAGTCAGTTTCACTCCGCTTTGAGATTTGACTTCGAAGCATCAAATAACGAGGCTGAATACGAAGCTCTACTGGCAGGACTTCGAATAGCCAAGGAACTCAAGGCTAAGGAGATACATTGCTACAGTGACTCCTAGTTGGTGGTCAACCAAATCTTAGGGGAATACCAGGCTCATGGGATGAGAATGGCTGCATATTTAGAAAAAGCAAAGGCAGCACCCAAGCATTTCAAATTTTACACGATAGAAAAGGTTCCCCGAGAGCAAAATTCAAATGCAGACGCCTTAGCCAGGCTCTCGACATCCACCGAGGTTGACGAGCTGAATGTCGTGCCTATCGAACATCTATCGACACCCAGTATAAGCGAGCCTGAACAGGAAGATGTCTGCATGATTAACTCTGAGCCAACCTGGATGACCGTGATAATTGAGTACCTTGAAACTGGCATTCTCCCAGAAGAATGGACGAAGGCTCGAAAACTGATGTATCAGATTCCCAGGTACACCATTGTGGATGGAAGGCTATATAGAAGAGGATACTCTATGCCATTAATCCGATGTGTGACTCCACCCGAGGCTAAGAAGATCATAGAAGAGATTCATGAAGGATTCTGTGGAGACCACACTGGAGGGCATAGCCTATCCAAGAAAATCATACGCCTAGGGTACTTCTGGCCTACCATCAAAGCAGATTTGTTTGATTACGTCAAGAAATACGATAAGTGTTAATGGTTCGCAAAAATCCCTCGAGCTCCACCTTCCGAGCTAACTATGATGACCTCCCCATGGCCATTTGCGGTCTGGGGAATCAACCTCATAGGCTCGTTTCCAACTGGCAAAGGCGGAGTCAAGTACGCAGTAGTCGCAGTAGATTACTTTACGAAGTGGACCGAGGCTGAGCCTCTGGCGACAATTACCTCAAAAAAGGTCTTGGACTTCGTGATAAAGAACATCATCTGCCGATATGGGATGCCAAGGAAGATAGTGTCCGATAACGGTACTCAATTCGATAACGACTTGTTTACCAGCTTTTGCGAGAAAAATGGGATAATAAAAAGCTTCTCCTCCGTGGCCCAGCCCCAAGCGAATGGCCAAGTCGAGGCTGTAAATAAAACCCTGAAGAGTTCTATGAAGAAGAAGTTGGAAGAAGCTAAGGGGAAATGGCCCGAAGAATTGCCCCAAGTTTTGTCATATCAAAACACAGCCTGTACTTCAACAGGGCACACCCCTTTTTCTCTGGCATATGGATGCGAGGCTATGCTGCCAATCGAGGTCGAAATACCCACCATCCGAACCAACGCTTATGACCTAGCCTCAAACCAATACCAGCTCAAAGTAAGTTTGGACCTGATTGAAGAAAGAAGGGATGAGGCTCGGCAAAAAAATGCTGCATACCAGTAGCGAGCTACCCGGTATTTCAATAAGAGGGTTCGACATAGAAAATTCGGTGTGGGCGATTTGGTGCTGAGGCGTGTGTTCTTGGCTACACGGGACCCAGCTGCTGGCGTGCTCAGGCCTAATTGGGAAGGACTTTATCAGATCGAATCAGTTATCCGACCTGGCGTCTACAAGTTGGCAAGATTGAATGGGAATTCGGTACCACGAGCATGGAATGGCGAACATCTGCGACCTTACTATCAATAGTGTAGGAACAATGACACCTGTAACCATGCTTGTTTATCTTTGCTATGTTTCTGTTAATAAATTGTTCAATTCTGAATAAACTTCGTTTTCGTTTCAATATGCTGTATTTTTTGCAAACTCTCTTGATTCAATAACCTATGGTCACACTCATAGGATATTAAGGGGGCATTAGTGGTACATATACCGTCAGCTTGAAAAAAAATAAAATAGCATATACGAAAAGCATAAAAGTGTTTGGATATAACCAAATACGCGAGCTAAGATAGTTTGGACATAACCAAATTATTAAAAAATAAAAGTGTTTGGATATAACCAAATACGCGAGCTAAGATAGTTTGGACATAACCAAATTATTAAAAAATAAAAGTGTTTGGATATAACCAAATACGCGAGCTAAGATAGTTTGGACATAACCAAATTATTAAAAGTAAAAGTGTTTGGATATAACCAAATACGCGAGCTAAGATAGTTTGGACATAATCAAATTATTAAAAATAAAAGTGTTTGGATATAACCAAATGCGCAAGGCAAAGTAATTTGGATAAAACCAAATGTGCGATCTAAGACATAAATTGATCAAAAATAAAAGTGTATGGACTACGAACCAAAAACACGACCTGAATAGGTTTGGAACAAACCAGCTAAGACTAATTGACAGTAAGTTGGAACATAAATAAACCTACTTCAAGTTGAGTCGAGATCGAGGCTGGAATATCTTGCAAAAAGATAGTTTCGACCTCATAACCTTGGGGAGTTACCCAAGGAAGAGGAAAAGTAACTAAAAAAGCAAGATATAACTAAACCACCTACGTTACACGCCATATAAGTACCTTCGGGTGCATGGTAAAAGTAAGTTTCAACCTTGACAAATAACGAGATCGGACACGGATACATTGAGTAAACTATGCATGAATGCATCGAAGCACGAGCTTAAAATCCACCACATGTTTGTATGAATAAACAGACATAAGGAATCTTTAATATAAATTGCTTGAAATATTTCATTTTAGGAAATGTGAAGCAATATTAAGGTAAAGTAAAAAACGGTATCATAAATATCGTGAACAAAAGAAAAAATAGCTATTAAACGAGCTATAAATTGTCTTGGCCCCAGGGGCATAAAAAAAGAAAATAAAAACTATTACAAAAGGTTCAGAGGGACGCAGCCCCGGGTCGATATTTAGGAGGGAGGAGCATCATCCTTAGCCTTCTCCGCATCCTCCTTGGCCCTCTCTGCCTCCTCCCGAGCAGCTTTCTTCGCGTCGAGCCTATCCTGCCATTTGGCCACGAGTTCTTCCTCGAAAGAGCCTAGGAAGCTGGTATCAAGGTCGACATTACTGGCCTAGATCCTATACATGGCCAGGTCGACTGCCCGATCCTTCTTCTCCTTGAACTTTGCGAGAAGACGAGCCTTTTCGCCCTCCATTATCTCGAAAGTGGCCACTTTCTCCTCCTCAAGCTTGGCATTGATCCTCTCAAGCTCTGCGAGTCGGGCATTTACCTTCTCGAGCTCGGCTATCTTGGCCTTCATCTGTTCAGCTTCAGCCTCCATCTTTGCCTTTGCGGCCTTGAGCTCGTCAAATAGCTTAAGTTGGAGATCGTTCGACTCTTGGGTGTAGGACATGCTCGAATGGACCTCATTGTTCAACTTATAATTAAGCTGAGCAGAGACAGCAAGAGCCTGACACACAAAGAAATCGAGTCAGGACATACAGTAAGCAGAAGTACAAATAATAATAAGATGAGAGAAGTTACCGCAGCAGTGAGCTCGATACTCTAGTCATAAAGTGTATTGCAGTCCCGAGCATTGTTCAAAAAATACCACTGAGGGGCGTCAAAGCCACCAAAGCTCTGGTCCACTCGGGACAGAATGTCCGAGCCAAGTGTAGCCCCATGGGGCCCGGCAACATTGTCGATTACATACTCATCAACGTGAGTAGAAATCGACAACATGTGTGTTGTGGAGGCCGAGGGCTTTTTTGGGGGTAGGTCGAGCGTTGAGTGAACTATGATCGGAGGAGGCAAGGGAGGAACGACCGTAGTGGACGCTTCGACCTGAGGAGTCAGATCCACAGCTGGGCTCGCAACAGTGGGAGCTGGTGGAGGAGGAGTCTTCTCAGTCCTCTTAAAGACCTTAGTGGGTCGGTCTGACTTTCGCGAGCCCCTCGGGCGCTTACTCCTCTGGGCCCCCTCGCCACTGGCGAGCACGGTGTCGAGGTCGAAGTCCATATCACCTGCACAATTACACCGCATTATAAGATATTCTAAGATAAAAAGTTAGCATGGTGCAGATAGGCAAGGAATAAAAGGACAAGTAGAGAGAAACCTAACTGGAACTCTCCCCCGAGCTCATGCTCGGCGACCACGTAATTCCCCCATCTTCAGAGGAGGCAGGGGGAGTACCTTCCCTATACGTGGAAGTCAACCTCAAAAGGTCTCTATAGTCATTTGTCCCATATTGAACGACTATTTCGTTCCATACCTTGTTCAGACTATACATAGTGTCATACTTCCCGAGCCAACTATCGAACCTATGAACCCTCTCATCTACCCAGGACCATACATAAAAATGGTCCCTATCATCCTTACACAAGACTAATCTGTCTGGCTTATGCTTAAGTAGTGAGGGAGACCATAAGTCCGAGCTAAGGATGACCATACCTCTGTCGCTCGAGCTGGGGATTGTGGCTTAGCACTTTGCCTCAAAGGAAGGCTGCCAGTTGGGAGAGGCACGAACTCCCACTTGGTATATTTTTTCTTACATCAGTCGAACGTGGACTGATCCTTCTCCAGGGGGCCACAGGCTCGAAGCCTATCTTCATGAAGAAGATAGGAAAGGGAGCGCCTGCCGTAGGGAAGTTGGAGCAAAGCCTCCTTATGCTCTTTCATCTCCTCGGTGGGAGTGGGTCGACGACAATTGGTTGGTAAAATGAACATATTATGACTGGTACGAGTCTAAGCAAAAATCGAGCACAAAAAGAAGAAATTTTTTATGTACTTACGGATTCGCCTGAACGAGTAGTGTCTGGAAGGAGCCAGGCCATCCGTCCAAAAGAAAGCCTTCTTGAAATCTAAGGGATGGTTGGGTAGATCCTCAAATATTTTCTTCTCCTTGGGATAGCTCGAAAGGTAATAGAAGCTGTCTCATCTACGAGCTCGGGAGGGATTGCTTTTCAAACAAAAGAGATACATAATCTCCTTTGGTGAAGGTCGTTCCCACTTTAGCTTGTGGTAAAGCGACCTCAGGGCAGAAAAAACCCTGTACAAATTGATGTTGAGCTGGAAAGGGGCGAGCCCAACGAAGTCCAAGAAGTTCTTGAAAAATGACTTTAAGGGCAGTAAAGCCCTGCCCTCATGTGTTCCTGGCTCCAGGCCGCGCACTTCAACTTGTTGTCGGGGTTCCCATCTCCCGGGGCATGACAACTTTGCTCGTGGGATGTCGGGGCTCAACACCTCAGCGAGCCCGATAGTCCAATATTATGAAGGGCCAAGATGTCGGAGATCTGCCCTAATGAAGAAATCAAGCTCCAGTAGTGCTCGGCCTCGAAGAATTCTCTCTTCGAGATAGGAATGGAGGTTGACTGCAAGGTAGAAGGGGGGTTTGATGGTTCTCCCATCAGTGAAAATTGAAGGTCCCCTGGCTTGAAGGCGATTGTCACTCTAAGAGTGGGATCGATGGGGATTGGTCTGGGCTCGGGGTCTGGATCTGGGTGGATGGCGACCCTAAGTCTCTTCCTTTTCCTCTCCTTGACCTCGTCGATTTGACGTCGAAAGTGATCTCGGGTATCTTCTTGCTCACGCCTTTTGTTGGTACTCTCAAATCAAGTGCTAATTACGGGTGAAAGGTGACTCTGAGCTCGGAGTTTTTGGTGAGTAAGGAATTGCGAGCTTTGACCCCCACTGCTTTCCCGAGTTCTGCGACATCTAGCAAAAGAGAAAAAGGGCGAGGGTCAGGCGAACAAGAAATCAAGAATGAATATTAGTATGACTTAAGCTCGAATGATCGAGGCTACGGGGAAAACTCGATCCAAAGGACGAGGCTAGTCTCGGAGCGTGTATTCCACAGAAAGGAAGGAAGGTGGATTTATTTTTGAAGATCTCGATATTTTAGGGAAAAAGTTGGTGGTTACTCAAAAAGTGATATTTTTGGGAAACGTGCAATTTAAAAACCCTAATTTTGTACCCAATATCTTGGTGTACAAGATATGTCATCCGAAATTCAAAAACTCAGTAAAATAACTATATTTGGGTCTTTTAAACAGAATCTGGGTTTGGAACCCATGATATTAGAACTTAAGACTAATATTTATCAGCTGAAACACTCTAGTGTGCAAAACTAGTGAGTGAACCAACAATGCAACAATATAAACGTGCATGAAAACAATGTATATATACGAGCATATGAAGCTATGAATAGAGACTTATACAATGCAATCGGCGAAAACAGAGAGATTGATGACCGAATAAGCAGTTGCAAAAACGATCTCACGGAGTCGAAGAGGCCAACGTTGCTTTGTCTTCTCGGCTTGGAGAACATGCAAGAGCTGGGCAAAGAAATTTCTGGTTTTTTCTTATTTTTTCTCTCTGAAAGCTTGAACGTGAAAGTAAATTGGGGAAGATGAATGGGGATATATTTATAGACCCCTGGGAATGTTAAGAGCCGAACTAATCTGGGCCATTGGCCAGATTTTGTATCCGATCCGGCGGTCGCGGACCAATGAAATGATAGTACCATAAAGTTGGCAGGCGAACGAACGTGGGCAAGGTTCCAAGGCACTCAAGTACTTTGATTGGTCAATACCCGGCTGACGCGTGTCCACACTCGAGTGTATTTGATGGTACAGTTTCCATGAGGAGCAGTTCAAAAGTTTCCTTCTCATAGGATTCGAACTGATACTTTTGAGGGGGAAAAATGTTACACCCAGATTTCGAGACAAGAGGTTATGACCCTGAAAGCTGGGCTCGTCAAGTGTGAGCTCGAAATGTATGAAAACATTGTATGGTCCAGCTGTAAAATCTCTGAAGTAAAACAACGACCTCGAAGATGTGTAACCTCGAGATATTTTCTGAGTTCAAAATGGCACGACACTGGGATACATCTGTTACTGATTGTTTTCAGATAAAACAGTCCGAGCTTGGGAAGTGCAAGCTCGGGTGTGATAGCTTCGACAGTATCTATCTACTACGAGCATGTCCTGAAGTTGGGTGACAAGTTCGTAATAGTTCCATAAGTCTTGACAGTCACAATGCCGATTGCTGATCTCGAAGACTTGATGAGTCACCTGGGATAACCCATTATGTGCGAACATATTTATTGTTGTGTAATCCCAATATTTAAGGGATACCATTTAGTTTGTTATCTGTTCCCGATTTTTATGAGACGGTTCCATGTACATAGGAGATATTTCATTTAATGTCATTATTTGAATTGATGTACATAATATCTTCCCGAAATATGTGGGAATGAACTCTGTAACCTTCCCTATAAATAGAGGAGGAATGACCACTTGTAAATGCTTGATTTCTGATTTCTTGAGAGAAAGCTCTGGGTAATTCATCTCTGAATAATTTCCAGAAAACTCTAACTCATAATAACATAGACTCGTGGACTAGGCAGAATTAACTGCTGAACCACGTAAAATCCTTCTTGTTTCTCTTCATCATCCATTCGCTTCATAGTTTACATTGTTTAATTGCTCTACGATTTAAGTTGACAAAAAACGGCATCAACACTATTTATTTGTTGTGTTTCTTTGTTATTAAATATTATTTAAAGATATTAACTAATAGTAAAAAGAGTTGGATATGATGGTTATGTGGCTTCTTATGCTATCCTAAGGGGCATGTGTTCAACTTTTGGCAACTACAATTGATACAATTTTTTTATAGCATGCATGGACACCTTGTGTAGAGAAAGGGTATAATGGGAACATTCATTATAAATCTGGGTATAAAAGTAAGATGATTAATAAATGGGTAAAAATTAAAATGGTTATCTAAAAGTGGGCACCTAGTCTAATTTCTTCAGTTTTCTCTCATATACCCAGAAATCTAAGGGTTTAAATTCAAATAAAAAATTGTCAAAGAAAAAGAAAAAAAAAAAATCAAATCAAAATATATACTATTTTTAGTTATCAATATAGATATTGTATGAGTTTGGACGGCATTTCACTTCTATATATATATACACACTAGGTAGAAGTAACATGCAATGCATGTTTGTTTAGTTTTAAAGTTATAAACATTGTCAATAATTTTAATAAAAACTGGTTCACTGTTTTTTTAAATATATATATATATAATAGAATGAATTATAGTTCTATATTATATATAAATATTTATATCAATAATCTCTACATATATGACATTTAAACACAACGTTGACATAAATATATATTTACATAGCTAGATGACATATATATAAAATACAATAATATTTAAAAAGAAATTAATAATAGAAATAAAATAAGAATAGAAAAAGTGATAGTGTATATGTTAGTTTTAGTCGCAATAAATTTTGTGATTACAAGTAAAAAATTTGAGACTAAAGAAAAACCATCTTACATATGCCATCACTAAAAAGTCTGTGGCTAAAAGTATTAGTTACAAAAATCACAATTTGTTGTCACTAAATGTATTTTTAGTCACAACAAACTTTATCACTTAAAATAATAGGTTGTGACTAAAACTACATTAGTGACAACTTATGATTAAGTATGACTTTTTAGTTACAAATAATTTTTTGTTGTGACTAAAAGTAACATTTAGTCACACAACATATATGTAGTGATTAAAAAGTTGTCACTAAAGAGTACATTTATTTGTAGTACATTAATATATATGCATCAATTGTTTTTAGTTCCTAATGTATCTCGCAATGTCCTTTGGTGAATTTGATGAAGAAAGAAAAGCTCAAATCACTTGATAAAAAATAAATTATCCCACAAATTTATAAGATAAAAAAAATGATATGTATGCCTTTATTATTTTTAATAAATATGATTTAATTATTTAAATTATCATAAAATATTTTTAAAATATCCTATTTTAATTAATTAATTAATTTATTTTTGTTCAAGATTATGTTTGTTATAGTTTTTTAATTTGGCAGTGATAACAAAAAATTATATATTATATGTTTAATATAATATTAAGTTTAAGTTGAATTCATTAAATTTTATTTAAGGTATAGAATGTATGGTTTTGTTGACGCCGTTTTTCGTCAACTTAATATGTAGAGCAATTAAACAATAGGAACTATGGCGCAGATGAATAATATGGTAGAACAACAAGAATTTTACGTGGTTCAGCAGTTAACTCTGCCTAGTCCACGAGTCTATTTTATTAAGACTTGGAGTTTTCTGGAAATCCTTCAGATATGAATTCTCCAGAGTTTCTCTCAAGATATCAAAAGATCGGTCATTTACAAATGTTCATGAACTCTCTATTTATAGAGAGTTTTCAGAGTTCATTCCCACATATTTCGGGAAGATACTTCTGCTTATTAATTAAAATAATGATATTAAGTACTGTAACTCCTATATACAATGAAACGTCCCCTAAAGACCAGGGGTGAATAACAGACTTGTTAATATCCCTTTAATGTTGGGATGTTACAACAATAAATATCTTTACACTTACGGAACGCGTTACATCAGATGACTCATTAAATCTTTCGAGGTCAACAACCAGCAACATGTCGGTCAAGGTTTATAGATAATTTACGAGCTAGCTGCCTTATTCCAAGACCAACTCGGAGCAGATAGATACCATCGAGGCTGTTACATTTCGAGCTTGAACTCTTTAAGCTCGGGCTACTTGATCCGAAGACACCCGACAACGGATATATTCTGGTGCTACATTCTTTCGATCTTAAAAATAATTTCGAGGTTGCCACCTTGATTCGCAGGTTTAACATCTGGACCACGAACGTGCGTTTTATAAATCTCGAGCTCACACTTGATGAGTCCAGCTTTCGAGGTCACAATCTCAGGTCTCGAAATCTGGGTGTAACATGTTTTATTATTTTTAAATAATTATCATTGTAAAATATCTCAAAAATATCATATTTTAATTTGTTTAATTATTGATTTATTTAATTTTAAGTCATGTAAATATAAGAATATTCAGTTAATTATAAAAATATTTTGTTAAAGTTAACGAAAAAAAATAAAATACCGTTAAAACCAATAATTTTCGTTATCTACACACTTTTTATATAGAAGAGATATACTAGATACAAGTAACGTGTAATGCACGTTTCCTTAGTGATTTATGCCATATAAATTTCAAATAAATATCTTGTTTTAATTAAATAGTTGATTTATGTTTATTTAAGTTATGTTTGTTCTATTGTTTGAATTTGGGAGTGACAACAAGAGATTATATATTATATGTTTATTGTAATATTAAATATCATACGTGATTTTAAATTTAAGTTTCTTGCTAGTTTTTTTTAAAACAATTTGTTGCTAATTGATAGAAAATTATATTATATGTTTAATATGATATTATTCTAATAAGTGAGTTTAAGTTTAATTAAATTTTATTTAAGTTATAAAATGTATGCTTTTATTATTTTTAAATAATTATCATTATAAAATATCTAAAAAATATCATATTTAAAGTTGTTTAATTATTTATTATTTTTAAATAATTATCATTGTAAAATATCTAAAAAAATATCATATTTTAATTTTTTAATTATTTATTTTATTTAAGTTCAAGCCATATTTGTAAACTACAGTTAAATATAAAATATTCAGTTAAATATAAAAATATCCTGTTAAAGTTAACATTAACAAAATAAAAAATCGTTAAAATAATTTTTTTTTTGGATATCTATACACTTTCTATGTATAAGAGATATTTATATATGGTAAATTATATTTCATGACATTTGCCATTTAATAAGAAAAAAACATGCCTTTAAGTTTATGTCCAACGTATAGGACTTATTATTGGACATTTGATAAAGTGAAGACAGACAAGATGAGTTCTCGCACTATCTATTATTATATTATAATCATACATTTATTTATGTACATTGGACAATTTTTTTTTATAGGAGCTTCAGTTTAAGCTTTATCGGTTAGATTTTTTAATATTTTTGATCCGTGAATAATTTTTGGCACGATTTTTTTTATGATCGTGTATATTGTAGTTGTTTAGAACATCTTACAAATTTTTAAAAAATTATGAATAGTTTACAGTACCGAAAACTATGTTCAAACATGTTGCTTTCCACTCGCATAAAAAAATTAGTAACGTGTGCAACATGTATGAACTTAGTTTTCAGTACTATAAATTATTCAGAATTTTATGAAAATTTGCAGGATGCTCTAAATAGTTACAATATATACGATCATAAAAAAAATCACGCCGAAAACTGTTCACAGGTCGAGAACATTAAAAGCCCCACCAGTAAAGCTTAAAATAAAATCCTTATAAGCATAAATATATATATATATATAGCATAATAAATATTTTATAATTTCTCCTAGGTAGGGTTGTCAATTAATGTCCATATCTATATAAACATACGTAGTAGTAGTTGTGTTGTTGTCGCTAGTAGTGCTAGAGCAGAAGAATATATTAAAATAAGGTCAATTGCTATACTCCGAATCAAAGACAAACCTGCAACTCATTAAAATGAATTCTATATAATAAATAGTACAACAGAATTGAGATCTTTTGCAAAATTACCCCCTCACCACTGAAATTTACACGTATATATTTATTTATTGAATGATATATTTAAGAAACAACTAGACTTTTTCGTTAAAGTAAATGTAAATGGCACAGAAATTTAAATATATCATATGAGTTTTCAAACATGAGATCTCATTCATGTATATATCCTAGTATTTCTTAACATTAGTTTTAATTTTCTTTGTGTTAATTGTATGTTTGATAAGTACTTTATTTCCACATGCAAGCTAGCTTTAGGGGAAACAACAAAGCAGCCGGGGCTATAGTATGGGAGAACTACATATAGAAAAGGACGCAGCTTAGAATATATATATATATATTTATATATATTTCAAGATATAAATGAATTAATCATATGATGAGTTACTAAGTTCTGAAATTCCAGTCAAACAATTTCAACAAAAGAGGACATTTAATTTATTAAGTAACAAATAATAAACAAAAACGACTTAGCTTGGAGATTATCGATGAAGATCGATGTTTTTGATGAACTTGATTATAGGTAGCAAATATCTACACAACAATGTAACGACAATTATATGCATATTCCAACATTCTACGGCATTTTATTCATATCAACTTCCTCCATTATATTATATTACAATGATACCAAATTCTTTAATATGATGACCTTGAGTCTACATCCATAAAGAGTATTAGGTAATTTTAAATTATTATTAGCACTTGACCTGGTGTGCAACCCTAGTTGACATATCGACAAAGAAATGCCATAGATAAATTTAAAGGAAAAGACGTACGGCTATATATATATTATATTATACACACACACAATTGTTTGGTGCATGGAATAGTTATAAATAAAAACCGACAAATTAGAGCCTATTGTTTGATTAAGACATTAATTTTTAAATTACCTTACGACACAAAAACAAATATTTAAGTGTCTGTGTATAGAAGATAATTTACTTGTCAAGATTATTCGTATATATATATATATATATATATACATATAGAAGATATTTAACTACTTGTTATATATATATATATATATATATATACAATATCCAGGTTTGCTTGGTTTTATTTATTGAATTTATTAATTATTTTTATTAAATATATATTAATCTCATATAATAAATTTTGAAATAAATATCTTATTTGAATTAAATAATTTATTTATTTTTATTATAATTTTTGAATTTGAGAGTGACAACAAGAGATTATATATTATATGTTTAATGTAATATTAAATATTATACTTGGAATTTTAAATTTAAGTTTATTAATAGTTTTTTTTAAACAACAATTTATTGCTAATTCACAGTAGATTATATTATATGTTTAATATGATATTATTCTAATAAGTGAGTTTAAGTTTAATTAAATTTTATTTAAGTTATAAAACGTATGATTTTTAAATAATTATCATTGTAAAATATCTCAAAAATATCATATTTTAATTTGTTTAGTTAATTATTATTTTAAAATAATTATTATTGTGAAATATCTAAAAAAAATATAATGTATTAATTTGTTTAATTATTTATTATTTTTAAATAATTATCATTGTAAAAATATCATATTTTAATTTGTTTAATTATTTATTATTTTAAAATAATTATTATTGTAAAATATCTCAAAATATCCTGTATTAATTTGTTTAATTATTTATTATTTTTAAATAATTATCATTGTAAAATATCTCAAAAATATCCTATTTTAATTTTTTAATTTTTTATTTTATTTTATTTAAGTTTAAGTGTTTACAAACAACCGTTAAATATAAGAATATTCTATTAAATATAAGAATGTTCCATTAAAGTTAACATTAAAAAAATAAAAATTCGTTAAAACCAAGAATTTCCGTGATCTACACACTTATTATATATATGAGGTTCACTCTTAATGGTTACTACCTATGGATGGTTACTTTAATATTAACCATTGGATTAAGATCAATGGTCCATATTTATAGTTGTTAATTAATATTTCTAAAAATAAATCTTGATTTTTTCAAATTTTTTGGAAGGGTTACCTGATAAAAATGTGTATTTATAATGAAATTATAATATTGTAAACTTTTCATTTTTCAAATGCATATCAATTTCTAAATATAGCTAGTGTTTCTCATTGGTTGGAAACACCATTAATTATGGAAAATAAATAAATAAATTAAATTCGAAATTAATGTAGAAAAAAATATTTACTTGTTGGTGACTTGCTATACCAAGTTACTATGTTGCCACATCATCATAATTGTTAGTACCCATCTACGGGTAGTAACAATTGAGAAGTTTTCCATATATATATATACATATATATATATATCATTACTTATATAGAAGGGTGTTGTCCGTGTTTTACTACTAAACACGTGGCAATTAGGAGTAATTAGCGACAAGACAAGACAAGACAAGACATGATGTTCTCAGAGTGCGAACTCCTCCAAGTACCCTTAACCGGCCAGACGCGGATGTTTTCAAGGGAGGCCACCCCCTGAGGTCGGTCCTCGAGGTGTGGATGTCTCTAGTTGAGGTCACACCCCGAGGGCCATTTTAGAGGTCCGAGCTCCTTCTTTAGTCAGCTGTCCTCCAGGTTTAGGATTTTGTCATTGGGATCTAGAAGAGCTGCCAAGTGTCAGTCACTACAGATATGAGCCACCAGAAGATCATCTAACAATCTTTTGGAGACCCTCGAGTAGTGGTGTCGAGTCGTACACTTGGCCATCAGCATTTCCCACTATGCCGTCTGACATGAAGAAACATGTAGCCACACCCTGACACTGTCAGAGGCATGTTCCCCATAAAGCTGGTAAACAACTTTTTACAATGGGCCCTGTGCAATTCGCCTGGGCCTTAATCTCTATTTATTGCAACCCTCTTTGTATTAATTTAGCATTAATACCCCAATAATGAGGAAATTTGTATTAATAATACATGATTGACATTAATAACCCCAACCTTTATAAATAGGGTTGGAGTATCTCCTTGTAAATGGTTCAGATTTCAGAGAGAGAAACTCTGTAACTCAGTGCAATATATACGCTTCCTGAGAACCACCATTGAAGCTTGCTCAAACAAGCTCCAAGCACACTAAATACCAGAGACTCGTGGACTAGGGCTCTTTTATAGCCTAAACCACGTAAAATCCTTGTGTTCTTTTCCATTATTTTCTTTAGACTCTCGGATTAGGTTGATAGTGAAAAAAGGAGATCAAAATTTTGGTGCTTTCATAGGGAGCTTGAAGAACATAGTCATGGTGACCACTCGAAGAGACGCACCAGACGATGCAGCTCCTCCCGCCGGAGTCGAGGGAGGAGAAACCAGCTGTCCACCACCGTAGGACCACCTTGAGATGGTGGAAGACTACGATGAAAACATGGAATACGACAGAGGCAATGACGTGTTTTATGAGGGGGAATATTCTCAGCCCATGGACGTGGAGGAGACGCCAGAAGTGGTGGCGCTCCGCGACCAGGTGGCCACTTAGCAACAAAAAATCAACACCCAATAGGGTAATATCGTCGCCCTACAGGAGATAATTAACGCCATGAGGACTACTCTGGCGGCCCAAGGGCTGTGAGTGGACCCCCATGGTGAAGTACTAGCTAGGCAGCGAGCTGGCGTGCCACTTGTGCACCCAACCAATGTGCCTCTCGAGCAACCGACTGATGTGGTGCGAGATCCGCCACCTGGTCTGCCCACCGTGCACCCAGCTGGAGTTGGAGCCCCACCATGCCACAAGATTGTGGAAAAGGTAAGGTTGACGACAACCCTTATCCCAAGAAAAAGAAGGCTCGTCGGACCCTCGAAGACAACCGGGCCTCGAGGCCAACTAGTAGGGATAAAGGCCTAGGTGCCCGAGGACACCGCCAGCCATCAACACTTGTGGAGCCCAGGGTGTTCCTCCCAGGCTCACCAATATGGATCGTGCGAGGCCTGGAGGTGGTGTCCCCCCAGTACCTCGCCATCACCACAAGAACAATGACCAAGGAGCCAACAAGCGAAACATATCTGTTAACCGAGAACGTGACATCAACATCTCGGTTAACAATGAAAATATTGAGTCCGACGGGGAAACAAATGTAGCATACCCCGAGGGCAGTGGTGTATTTCGAGGTCAAACTGACCTACGAGATGACCTGAATGCTCGTAGGGCTTACAGGGCTCCTGGGCGCAAACCCGAGAGGAAGGAAGAACTAGACCTCGGGGACAGTCTCAATGCCCGTAAGAGAGATAACCCGGGACAAAGTTCCAACCAAGATCACGACCCCCTCCGCGCGGAGTTAGAGAGCTTGAAGAGGATAATGCTCAAAATGGCTCGACGACAGGGCCATGACTCCGACTCAGAGGATGATTATGGAGAGCCATGCACTCCTCACATTGTGGAAGCCCTGTTACCACGAGGCTTTAAGATGCCTGCCATCACGTCTTATGATGGCAACACAGATCCTACTTATCACCTTCCCAAGTTCAATAGGTTGAGGTCCGTTCATTGCATCTTTGAAGGAGCCAAGTGTCATGTGTTCCTCATTAACCTTGACGGGACCAACAGATGAATGGTTCAAGAAACACAAGTCAGGATCCATTCATTTGTGGCACTAACTATCGTCTTCATTCTGAAGACCATTCGTAGCTGCTCGGAAGGTGAGATTTGAGGTCAACGCTTTGTCCAACATAAAGTAGGGACCGTTTGAGACCCTTATAGATTACATCAAGCGCTTTAAGGAGGAAGTTGCGAGAACCAAGAAGATCGATGACGACCAGCAGCTGATGGCCTTACAGGCGAGCATTCGCACGGGGTCCCTGTTATGTGATGACCTCCAGTGAATAGGATGGTATAGGCTCGACGATTTCATTCATCAAGCACAAGAGTATATTAACTGGGAAGATGCCCAATTTAGAGCATTTAGTGGGACCGTCACCTTTCCTGCTCTAAAGACGCCAAGCCCCATGGCTTTGGGGACCTAGTATCCGTCCTACACTCCTGTCCAACTGAGTGTGGTGGGTGCCTAGTTCAGTCCAATTGTCCCACCAACTAGCTTTAGTGTCATGCCACCCGCTGGTTTTAGTGCCGCTCTGATGGGATATGCAGCAGCGCCCACTAGATACAATGCTTATCAGCCTACATTCAGTGCTAGAGTTGCTACCCCATCCCAGTCAGTCGCACCCAACCAGACCCCCAACAGTACCTCCATTCGGCACTTGTGCATGTAGTTCCCGAAGTCAGAGATTGGCACATTCCGTGGAGACCAAAAAGAGGCGAGGAAATGCTACAATGTGTCCCTCAAGCAACCAGTAATGATAGTTGAGGCATTGGCCCTCGAACAGGTGGAGGTATAGGCTGTTCGGGTTGAAGAAACCAACAAGTTGGGCTCGCGGGTTCAAGAAGAGAGGGCTTTCGAGCCCATGGAGAAGGTTGAGGAAGTGGCCCTCGACACCTCCATCCCCGAAAGGACAAGAAAGCAGCTCGGAAGCTGCTTTATAAGGCGCCTCGATATGTTATCATGGGCAACAGACTGTACAGGCGGGATATTTGTTGCCCTTGCTCCGATGTGTGTTAAAGCAATAAGCTGGTCTAGTACTCTGAGAAGTGCATGAGGGCTTTTGCGGGGACCATGCTAGGGGGCAAAGCCTCGCCAAGAAGATCTTGAGACAAAAGGAGGATTGAAGTATGCAATAGTGGCAATCGACTACTTCACGAAGTGGGTCTAGGCCGAGCCACTCGCTACAATCACTTCTAAGAAGGCACTGGACTTCGTCATCAAGAACATCGTTTGCCACTACGGGCTCCTGAGGAAGATAGTCTCCGACAACGTCCTGCAGTTTGATAGCGAGGTGTTCACAGACTTCTGTCAGCGGTATGGTGTTATGAAGAGCTTTTCCTTCGTGGCCCACTGCGAGCAAAAATGCAAGTGGAAGGAGTCAATAAGACGCTCAAAGACACCTTGAAGAAAAGGCTTGAACATGCAAAATGCGCTTGGCTCGAGGAGCTGCCTAATGAATTTTGGAGTTACTGCACCACTGCCAGGACCTCCACTGGACATTCACCATTATCTATGGCCTATGGGTACGAGGCCATGCTTCTGGTTGAGGTAGCAATCTCCACACATCGACGGGATACGTATGATCCAACCACAAACCACGCTTTACTCTATGAGTCCCTGGACCTTGTGGAGGAGCTCCATAAACTTCAAGTAGTGTAACGCCCTGGTTACCCCAAGACCATTACGGTGAACGTTGAACCGTGAATTTAACTCGCTACCCGAGTTCTTTGGTTAAAAACGTGCTTCTAGGTGTTGTTAACAGGTTAAGGTGGAAAACCAATCAAAAGGAAATGATATATTTTATTTAAAACATAAAACAGTTCATGGGCCTATCAAAACATTTACAAGTTATTTACAACTCAAAATGGTCATTACAGTTTAAATTTACAATCCGCCGACCTAAGAGGCAACAATAGGGTAAACCCCCTAGTTCCTCTGAGAACTCCTTGGCCGTGGTGGTCAAGAGGCCGCATATGTACACATCACCACCTAAGCTCTCTACTCAAAGCTAGGTGAGTTTTTCTTTCCCTTTACCTACACCACATAGCACCCATGAGCCAAAGCCCAGCAAGAAACCACAATATTACATGAATATAATATCAACAATGATCGTAATAATCATTCAGGACTTTCAGTCCAAAATAGAGGAGTGACAGTTGTAAAAGTCACTAAGGTGGGTTCCGTTCCCATCAGCCATGTGACGATAGGGTCACCTGGGCTTTACAAATAAGTGATCCTTTCACTAGCTTATCAAGATAGGTGTTTGATGAACTAGTCACCAACATAACCTACCGCATGACCATAGAGTCACAACCATGGGATTCAGCTCCCTAGCCACGTGACAAAATAGTCACCTAGGCCTTAGGCCCTGGCTCTAAGTAACTAGTCTTAGACTAGTCAAGCGCTTATAATTTTCATCGACCTTAGGGTCAGTCCAGCATTAATGCTCCTAGAGTCATTTAATGATGATATCAATTAGATCTACTCTTTTATCGGCTCTGCGTTCATGACGCTTATGCCGTTCCTAACTCCCAGGTCATTAATACGCGACCAGTGTCGATTCTGAATAGTCAGTGCCAGACACAAGTAAGAAAGATTTGCTAAGCATTTAATAAGCAATCAATGTCCACATTTAATGACCAACACGCCTCAATAACAACCACGCATGTCATATACACAGGGTGCAGTTTTCTTACCTCTGGTTCGAGCGAGAAATAGAACAAGAACGACCCTTGAGAACGATCGACCTTTTAATTCCTTAACGGTTACCTAATCATAACCAATTATAACCTCCATGAATGAAAATCAACAATAATAGGATCTTAACCCAAACCCCACTCTCGGGACCCCGAAATGTACTCACATGGTGAGTAGATTCGATCCCGAGCCTTAAGGATTGAAACCCTGAGCCAAAAACCCTTAAAAACACTCAAAACAAGATTTTGAAGGAAAAGAGTAGCACCCCAGTGCTCTACTCAGAACCAAAAACACCCAAAGCCACCCCTGAGGAGCGTTGTAGCGCCCCCTTGTGGGCACTAAGCGCTACACCCAGCCTGTTTTGCCCCCGAACTTCTCCCCTTCGACTCCTCCATTTCCAACTTGATTCCAATGCTTCCAAACATCAAATTAAGTGCCAAATGAACCCAAAAACCACCCCCACATGTCCTAGGCATCACAACCCCAAGAACCTTAGCCAAAAACTCCAATAAAACCCATTCAACCTACCTAGAAATCCCAGCTGAAAACCAAGACAAAAACAGAGCAAACCAAAGATTTAATGGCTAGAATCTTACCTCAACCTCATATTATGATGCTCTTCAATGGAGGAACACAATCCCAAGCCCTCAAGACTTACTTCTCAAGCTTGAACCCTCAAGAACAGCCCAAAAATCACAAAGAAAAAGGAAGAGAAAATAAGTACGGGAGGAAGTTTTTCTATGCTCTGTTTTTCCAACCTTCTATAGCCTTCATGGCTTAAACAAATCCTAGGGGTGAAAAGACTAAAATAGCCCTAGGCCAAATAAAAGTTTCTAAAGGATCCCAAGGACAAAACCGTCCTTTCCCGCCTATTTCGTTAATCATAATTAACACTCTCTAATTACCGTTATTCTCGATATTCTCAATTACCAATAATTCATATCCCGTTACCCTTTAAAACCCGGCAACGCTCAAATATCCAAATTACCCCGAGACTCGCCCTGAGCCCCGAACTTAATCCCATTATGACTAAACTGCTAATTTTCACTCAAAGATCGTCTCATGCCGAATGGCTCGAACAAATCCTCATTATAATGTGGCCTCAACAATAGATCAATGACATGCATACAAATATACAATCACGCCCTCAACGGGCCAAATTACCAAAACACCCCTGTAATGAAATGTGGACCCACATGCATGAATTTAACATCATATTATAATATAATTCACATAAACATGCATATAATTATTTCATGGCATAATAAAGCAATTATGGCCCTCCCGGCGCTACTAATCCAGCCATTAACCCTCATTAGGGATTTTGGGGCATTCCAAGTAGCGTCCTCGCAGCAGCAAGTAGCTAGATATTTCAAATCTAAAGTGAATGATAGAAAGTTTGGGGTCGGAGATTTGGTGTTGCGAAGATTCTTCTTAGCCATCCGAGACCCCAGTGCGGGAGTTCTGGGATCTAACTAGGAGGGATCATACCAAGTTGAGAGCATTGTATGTCCAGGGACATATGAATTAGGCCAACTGAATGGGGAATTGATACCCCATGCCTAGAATGTCGAGCATCTTCTCCGGTATTACCAGTGATATGAGCAGTAAATTTATTAATTTTGCAATCTCCTTGTAGCCTCCGAGCACAGTTAATGGAAACTGTGTAGAAAAAACAAGGTTAAAATTTGAGAGATTTTGTTTATATTTGCTAGTTTCCTTTATTCTGTATGTACTACTCGGAGAGCACCCACTCGCTGGCCGGAATAAGTGAACGTAGACTAGTCTCCAATCACTTGGGGGGCATGGAGTTACGACAACCTCACAGAGTACCACGCCTTGTGGAGGATGACCTAGTAAACTAAGATTGTCAAAGGCGAAGTAAGCCTAGTGCGAACTAAGAAACCAAGCTTGTTCAGAGCGGAGTAGGCTTAACGTCTACAAACTGAAGACTAAAGACCGAGTCCTAAGTACTCAGTCGTAAGACATGGACTTTGGTTACCTCCCGTGGACACTAGGCACGAGGACCACTGACCAAGTCCCTGGTAAGCCACAAGCAAAAATAGCATAGAGAAGTCGATGACACGGGAAGCTAAGTTAGTCGACGAGTGAAGCGTCCCTAATGTCATGAGACCCGATAGCTAGGTGGATTGGGAAATACCCAATGTCAAAGAGATCCAAGTAACGTGAGATTGGATTTAGCATATCCTTCCGAGGACAGCGCGCACCCGAGGAGTAAAAACCAAATCCCAATCCTCGAGATGTGAACAGAAGCCCGAGTCATCCGTACTCAAGTGCGAGCCTAAGTCGCCTAAGACTTAGGCAGAATACTCTGTAGGTCCTTGGCACTAATTTCCCTAAAATTGCTCGAGAATAGACTTAGGGTTAACTTCTATGAATTCTATGCCCAAGAAGTAATAACCGAGTCCCTCGATCCCGAGATGCGAATAGGGGCCCGGGTCACTTGCACTAGGAGTCAGAAATCTACCCTAGGAGTAAAAAAAACCAAGTAGCGTGAGTATGGATTGAGGTTTCCTCCCAAGGACATCGTGCCCAAGGAGTAATGACCTAGTCCTATGATCTTGAGATGCGAACAGAAGCCTGACTCATTGGAACTTGGAGCTAGACCTAGAGTGCTAAAACTTGAGTATCGCAAAAAACCTAGTCTAAGGGCAGGGATCTTGATTACCTGAACATAAGATGATGAGTTCACGACTTCCACATGATTAGGTTTCAAGGGGAAAACTAAAAGGCTGTTGCTGACCCACCGGTGACCACGTACCTGGGGGGTAGGTTAGTGCGAATGACCTCCTAGGGGGTCGTGTCATTGGGACTCTAGGACACAGGATGAAATTAAAGTTACCTTCAAGGACATCGAGCTTGGAAGACAACACTAAATGTCCTAAGTGTCGAGCACTAAGGCAAAACCCTATAGTACAACAGACCTCCTAAAATCCTGAGTCATTGAAACTGGAAGGCATAGGATATCCAAGTGCCCTCACTTGACATCGCATCAAAGTTACTCTTAGGACCACAAGCCTATGAAGAAACACAAAATGCACAAGTGTCTAGACACTAGCAGGAAGATCCTCAAGCTTTAAATAGGATAGGCTGGCCCCGTCCTAATTTGTTGGAACTCGGGGATGTAGGGCCACGTCTATCACTTGACCTCATGTTAAAGTTACTCTCGAGGACTACAAGCCTACAAAGCAACACTAAATGCCTAAAAATTGTCTAAGTACTAAGATAAATCGATAAAGACTCGCGTCTTCAAGACTCGAGCACAAGACCTAAGTCAATGACTTGAGACTCTCGTGAGTTAGGTTACGTTGAATTGAATTAACAAAGTCTAAGTTTCCTATTTACTAAGTCTCAACTGGATAATAATAGTGCAATCATGGCATTAAAGTAGTGCAAGCTGCATAAGTTTAAATGAACATTTTTTTATAGCAGTGCTCGGGGCTCGAGCATTAATTGTCTATACCCTAATAAACTGTGGCACATAGGCCTACTTAGCTAAATATTTATATGTATATTTATATATATATATAAAGAACAAAATTACTGGGGCCCTTGGCCTGGAAGAACCTCTACCACCAGCTTGATCACGGGATCGACCTCAGAGATGCGACCCGAGGCCACAACTTCCCTCTCCTTAGTCGCCCTAGCCTCCTCTGCCTAAAGGTGCGCCTCGAGCATTGTACTCATGTTGGGCTCCTCGGTGAATGAGAGATCCATATCCCTGTTGCTCTACACGCAACAAAGAATGTATCATCGACTATCAAATTGAGGTCCTTTTGTAGTTCTTATGCTCAGAGATGGAGGTCTTAGACCTCCATGGTGGAAAATTTAGCACGAGTGGCTGCCGTGCAGCATCCTCCCTGGCCTTGGTTAGCTCCTCGATGCGGGCCAAAGACTCCTTTCGACTCAACTTGAGCTCTTCACAGGCCTGAGCTAGCTCCCCCTCCATTGCCTGGGTGCGACCCATGGTGTCTTCTAACAACTTAGAGGAAGTCTCCTACAGAGTAGACAACTTTGACCGCTTGGTGGCCAGCAGAATCTTCCACCTCCTTCTAGATTCGTGAGTGCTCCTCTAGTGGGACCATAGTTTCCTGGAACTGCGCCACCTCTTCTCGAGCCTCCTTTAGCTCAAAGGACCACATTAGTACGATGTCCCCGAGCCGTTGGTTGAAAGCCACAGTCTGTGCCAAGTTAGAGTATTAGATCAGTAAAAAAAAGTTGATGAAATAAATAATGGACTGAGATAAACACAGGAAGACTTGCCCTTACGGAGGAGTGGCTGATAACTCTTGAATAAAGGGTTATTTCATGTGCTTTTGAACTTATAATTGTGAAAAATCATGGGTGATGTTAGTTTATTTTTATCTTTTGTAGCTAACTTTGGTGTTTTTATTATCTTAATTAAGTTTAATTATTTTATTAGTTTTTAATAGCTAGTGGGTTAAAGATAATAATTTCATGGATAAATATTTGCACAAAGGAATGAGATAGCATATGAATCTATTTTGATGAAATTATGTTGTTGATGGCTGAATATTCAGGTTTGCTGCAGCAAAATTGAAGCATTTTGATCAGGCAGATTTTTGGACACATGGAACGTGTGGCAGTCAATGGGTGAGTTGACATTTTGGCTGAGGTGGAAAGGGCAGAAAGAACTAGTCAGCATATTGGAGAAAATGACAAAAATCAGAAGAAAGGAGAACTTCATATTTTTGGAGAAAAAGGGGCATATGGTACTTTTGGAAGAAAGAAGGAAAAAACCTAACATACACAAAAGAGGGTTTCAGCCGTATGAAGAAAGCAGCAGCCATTTTTGGAAAAGTAAACCAGAAAAAGACAGGAGAAAAACTCAGAATATCAACAAGGAAGAAGGAGGACAAACAAAGAAAGCTCAAGCATCATTTTAAATTTGTTCTTTCTTCTTTTCCTAAACTTTATTTTATTAATTTCTGAGTTTGATTCTAAATCTGAATATTAGGGGTTGTTTTGACTGTAAATTAATGTCTATGAACTCAGCCATGAACTAATTTTTAGGTGGCTTGAATTGTTGATGAACCCTATGTTATAGTCTATCAATTTCTTGCACTTTATTTTAGTAAAATCTCCTTTGTTCATTCAAGTGTGCTTATATTAATTTCTTATTGTTGTTTGGCCAGCAATGGCAAGTTATTTAATTATGTTTAATGCTGGAAAGATTAAATGTAATGGGAAGAACTTGGATGACACAAGTCATAATCTAGGTTAGGTTATGTTAGCAAGTAACATAGGGATATGTTATTTGCCTTGTGTAACTTTTGAGAATTAAACTTTGATTTGCATTCTTAAATCTGATTTTTCATAGGAATATGTTTCATTAGGTAGAAGAATTAATGTCATAAAATTTGGGAAAGTTTTATGGGTGTTTAAATGAATTCTAGTTAACTTGGGAGTTTTGCTAGAATATTGCTGCAGCAATCTGTCCGCAAGTTGTTCAGGATGAATAATATAGGGGAATTCAATAATTCAAGTCCATTTTGCAATCCATATATTTCTCTCAATTTTCTTGTTCAGTTCAGTTTTTAATTTCAGTATTTCCATTTTTTTAATATTTTGCTTAGCCTATAAACAACCCACTTGATTTTTAATTTCTTAAAATTGTTTAGTAATTGTTTTGCTTATTTTTTTATAATTTGTAATCCCTGTGGAGATGATTTACTTATCATTATATTACTTGTGTGATTGCGTGCACTTGCGTATTTAAAATCAAATATTAAATTGATCACAACAACTTTTTGGCGCCGCTGCCGGGGATTGGAATTAGAAATTTTTGTAATATCAATTACTTGCAATTTATTTTTTCTTTGTTGAGCTGACTTTGTTTGCTTGCTCTTGTGTTTTCTCAAGTGATTTACTATATGAACGATCAAGAAGACATTGAACTAGCTCCTATTGACCCTGAGATTGAAAGAACAATTAGAAGAAGACTAAGGGAACAACGGGCTCAAAATCACCTTAATATGGCTGAAGAGGTTGAAGGAGTTGAGGGTGCTAATAATGTCACTAACACAATTGCTATGGCTGATGATAGAGAGAGAGAGCCACAAGGGAGTATGCTGCCCCCATGTTTAATGAGCTCAATCCGGGCATTGTTAGGCCTGAAATTCAAGCACCCCAATTTGAGTTAAAGGCCGTTATGTTCCAAATGTTGCAAACAATGGGTCAATTTAGTGGGCTTCCTACTGAGGATCCTCACCTTCGTCTTCGTTCATTTTTGGAGGTGAGCGACTCTTTCAAGCTACAAGGAGTGATTGACGAGGCCCTAAGGTTGAAATTATTCCCTTTCTCTTTAAGGGATCGAGCTAGAGCTTGGCTCAACACCCTACCTCCTGACTCGGTGACTACATGGAATGAGTTGGCTGAAAAATTCTTGATGAAGTACTTCCCTCCTACCAAAAATGCCAAGTTTCGCAATGAAATTATGTCATTTCAGCAGCTGGAAGATGAATCATTTTGTGAAGCTTGGGAGAGATTCAAGGAGTTATTGAGGAAATGTCCACACCATGGGATCCCGCATTGTATACAAATGGAAACTTTCTACAATGGGCTAAATTCTTCCACTCGTATGGTGTTAGATGCTTCAGCTAATGGGGCTATTCTCTCTAAGTCCTATAATAAAGCCTATGAGATTTTGGAGAGGATAGCTAGCAACAATTATCAATGGTCCAATGTTAGAGCCTCAATAAGTCGAAAAGTGGCTTGTATACTTGAAGTGGATGCATTGACAACTTTGACCGCTCAAGTTTCTTCAATGACTAACCTTCTCAAGAACATGAGTTTGGGGGGAATGGTACAACCAGCTGCTATGGGACAAGTTGCCGATGTATCTTGTGTTTATTGTGGAGATGGGCATGCATTTGAGAGTTGTCCTTCGAATCTCGCTTCAGTTTGTTATGTGGGGAATCAAAATGCCAACCGAAATAACCCATATTCGAACTCTTACAATCCGGGGTGGAGGCAACATCCAAGGGGGGGGGGGGGTCAAGGAGCTAGTTCAAGCAGAGCACCAATGCAAAACAAGCCTACATATCCACCGGGGTTTTCTCAACAACAACAAAGAGCTCAACCACCTCCTCCACAAGTGTCTCAATCAAGCTCTTTGGAGAGTTTAATGAAATAATATATGGCAAAGAATGATGCTGTGATTCAGAGTCAAGCGGCATCCTTGAGGAATCTAGAAACTCAATTGGGGCAGCTTGCTAATGAGCTACGGAATAGATCACAAGGCACCTTGCCTAGTGATACATAAAATCCAAGGAAAGATGGCAAGGAGCATTGTAAGGTGGTTACCTTGAGGAGTGGTAAAAATATGGAATTGACTGAGGATAATTGTAATAGAAACAGCGAGCCTACTTCAATCCAAAGTAGTGTGGACAAAGGAGACAAAGCTGTGAAATAAAAAATTTTAAATGCTGATCGTGAAGCAATTCCTCCGCAAAATGCTACAGGAAAGCCTATAAGCAAGCCACCTCCACCATTTCCTCAGCACTTTCAAAAGCAGCAACAAGATGGTCAATTCCGGAGATTTTTAGATGATTTGAAACAACTTCACATCAATATATCGTTGGTGGAAGCTTTGGAGCAAATGCCCTACTATGTGAAGTTTTTGAAGAATATTTTAACTAAAAAGAGGAGGCTTGGTGAATTTGAAACAGTGGCGTTGACTGAAGGTTGTAGTGCTATATTGAAGAGTAAAATTCCTCCTAAATTGAAGGATCCGGGCAGCTTCACAATTCCTTGTTCTATTGGTGGTAGAGATGTTAGTAGAGTACTTTGTGACTTGGGGGCTAGTATCAATTTGATGCCCATGTCAATTTTCAAGAAGTTGGGGATTGGAGAAGCAAGACCAACCACAGTCACTTTGCAATTAGCAGATCATTCTATGGCACACCTGGAAGGAAAAATTGAAGATGTATTTGTGCAAGTTGATAAATTCATTTTTCCGGCTGATTTCATCATCCTTGATTATGAAGCAGATAGAGATGTTCCTATTATCTTGGGTAGGCCATTTCTAGCTACCGGGAGGACCTTGATTGATGTACAAAAATGGGAGCTTACTATGAGGGTGAATGACCAACAAGTGACTTTCAACGTGTTTAATGCTATGAAGTTTCCGGATGAGGTTGAGGAATGCTCTAGGCTAAGTGTAATTGAGTCTATTGTCGCTGAAAAATTCCATAAGGAAGCTTGTAAAGATGGAGTGGGGGTGAGGTCACTTGAAGAGCTTGAAAACTTAAGTGAAGAGGAAGAAAGCCAAGTTACAAGGGTGGAGTCAAAGCAGCCCTTTGCTAAATTTAGGAGGCCTTTTGAGTCATTGAACTTGTCGGAAGGGAATTTTAAGCCTCCTAAGCCTTCTATTCAAGAGCCACCAAAATTAGAGTTGAAGCATTTGCCTAGTCACTTGAAGTATGCTTATTTGAGAGATAATGATACCTTGCCTGTGATTGTTTTAGCCATGTTAGGAGCTGAAAAAGAGAGTTTGTTGCTGGCTGTTTTGAAGAAATACACAAGGGCCATTGGTTGGACTATGGAGGATATAAAGGGGATAAGTCCCTCATTTTGTATGCATAAAATTCTGTTGGAGGAGTTCAGTAATAATTTTGTTGAGCAGCAGCGAAGGCTTAATCCTATCATGAAGGAAGTGGTTAGAAAAGAGATAATTAAGTGGCTTGATTATGGAATTGTTTACCCAATTTCAGATAGTTCTTGGGTCAGCCCAATTAAGTGTATTCCTAAAAAAGGTGGAGTCACAGTGGTGGCTAATGAAAATAATGAGTTGATTCCCACAAGACAAGTGACGGGGTGGCGTGTTTGTATGGACTATCGAAAGTTGAATAAGGCTGCTCGTAAAGACCACTTCCCGCTGCCATTCATTGACCAAATGCTTGATCGGTTGGCGGGAAAGGATTTTTATTGTTTCCTTGATGGGTATTCAGGCTATAATCAGATTTTCATCGTGCTAGAAGACCAAGAGAAGACTACCATAACTTGTCCTTATTTCATCTTTGCCTTTAGAAGGAAGCCTTTTGGGCTGTGCAACGCCCCCGCCACTTTCCAACGTTGTATGATGGCAATATTTTCAGATATGGTGGAGAAGTCTCTTGAAGTCTTCATGGATGATTTTTCAGTATTTGGGGAGTCTTTTGACACTTGTTTGGCTAACATGGAGCAAGTCTTGGCTATATGTGAAGAAACAAACTTGGTACTCAATTGGAAAAAATGCCATTTCATGGTTCAAGAAGGCATTGTGTTGGGCCATAGAATTTCTAACAAGGGCATAGAAGTGGATAGAGAAAAGTTGGAAGTCATAGAAAAATTGCCACCACCTACTACAGTCAAGGGGATTGGAAGCTTTTTGGGGCATGCGGGCTTCTATAGGAGGTTTATAAAAGATTTTTCAAAGATTTCTAAGCCCCTTTGTTCCCTACTTGAGCAAAATCAAGCATTTGAGTTCACAAAGGAGTATCAAGAAGCATTTGTGACTTTAAAAAGGACTCTTATCACCGCACCCATCATTGTAGCTCCAGATTGGTCTCTCCCCTTTGAATTGATGTGCGATGCTAGTGATTTTGTTGTGGGTGTTGTACTTGGGCAGCGAAAAGAGAAGGTTTTTCATTCCATTTACTATGCAAGCAAGACATTAGCCAATGCCCAATTGAACTATGCTACCACCAAGAAAGAGCTTTTGGCGGTGGTGTTTTCTTTTGACAAGTTTAGAGCTTATCTTGT